>NC_060121.1:716237497-716540527 GCF_021461395.2 Schistocerca americana | reverse complement strand
TTAAACGTGATGAAAATGAAACTCACCGACGAAGCGCGGAACTACGTGCAGTCGGTAGAGAGCTTGAAATATGCCCCTACCTTCCAGTCCCTTGCAACAGGGTTGATTGAAAGGTATACAGACAAACGTGGTACTAGTTACTATCGCGACTTGCTTTCCACCCTTAATCAAAAAACGGGTGAGGATTTAGAAGCATTCGCAGACAGGATCAGAAGCGTCGCATACAACACATACGCACTAAGTGCCAAGTCTGCTCGTAACGAGGTTCTGTTGGAAGAATCAGAACGTCGTGTGATAAATGTGTAATTCATGGCATAAACCCTCAAATAGGGGGCGAAATCAAGGTAGCTTCCCCCCGCACCTTACATGAAGTCGTGCGGTTAGCACTCTTGAGAGAGGAGGCGAGCCGATTTGTGGCCGTCTCCGCGCGGCAATGCGAGCTCCGACGTGTCTTTTCGAACGATACTAAGTGTGGGCGCTGTAATAGACAAGGACATGTGGCAGAGCAACGTCGCGTGCCATATTGTCATCGGTGCAGGAACATGGGTCACCAAAGAGTGCATTGTCCAAATAGTAGGCCCCAACCACCTGCAAGTTCCAGGCGAAATGCAAACCAACCACAGAATTCGGGAAACAGCCGCGGGGCAGGAAGTGCCACCCCTCCCGGCCCCCGTTAAAAATAGTGACCCCACTAGCTTATAAGGGAATCACGCAGGTGGCAAGTGTGGTTGTCGATGGTGTTAGAGGCCGCAAACCAACACGCATGCTAATTGACACAGGAGCACAGATTAGCTTGGCTTTTTTATTGAAGAGAGATAAAATAACATTGCCACCGCCGCAGCACCGTATCGGTGCTATTGGTCCCGGCATAGTGAAACCTGATGGCAGCTGTTGCGTTGAGTTCATGTTGGACTCCACAGAATATGCTTATACGATTGAGGTTGTACGGAACAGGCGCACGGATTACGACATCATCTAGGAAAGTGACTTTCTGTGTCATTTCCAGGGGGTTATTGGCTATAGGTTAAAAACCGTCCAATTCGACGACAATGCGCACCGTTTTGGACGTGACTGCATGTTGCGGACGAGCGAAGCTGGGAAAAAGGATCCGTTTCCCAAGTTTCGGAGTCTCCCGTAACGATGTTAAAAGCCGATAATCCCGTAGAGATACCAGAAGGCACAGGAAAGATCCTTTGTGTGCCTGTTGGGATATGTGACTCTGAAGAGGTTCATTTCTTGGTAGATCCACTCTGCCAGAATGAAACTCTTGACCAGATTCAGGTCCACGTAAAATGTAGCCTGCGCAAAGCGCAGCAAGTACAGAAAGAAAATTGCGTACCCGTGTGTTTAGACAATTTTAGTCACAAGCAAGCCTTAATACCGCGTGGTACAGTATTAGCCAGCTTACAGGTTATCACAGAAGATGAGTTGCCAATGAAAACCCCTTCTCCGTGAAAGAAAAAGACTGCTGCCGCCTCTCAACATCTTTTGACAATCACGTCACATCTGACAGATAAGTTTAAAGCTAAGCTTAGTCACCTACCATTGCATGAACAAAAGCTAATAAATGAAGTATTGAATGAGTATTCATGGTTTTTTGAAGACAGGAAATATTTACTAGCAACAGATCTAATCCAACATGAGATTCCAACCGGATATGCTAGGACAATAGCTCAAAAATGGTTCAAATGGCTCTGAGCACTATGCGACTTAACTTCTGAGGTCATCAGTCGCCTAGAACTTAGAACTAATTAAACCTAACTAACCTAAGGACATCACACACATCCATGCCTGAGGCAGGATTCGAACCTGCGACCGTAGCGGTCACGCGGTTCCAGACTGAAGCCCCTTTAACCGCACGGCCACATCGGCCGGCGACAATAGCTCAAAAAGAGTACCGAATTCCCTTCCATATTCAGTCAGTGGTAGAGGAAACTACACAACAGCAACTAGAAGCAGGAATAATACAACTCTCTTCTAGTGCGTGGTCTAGCCCAACTGTAGTCGTTCCAAAGAAATCTATAGATGGAGAAAAATCCTATGGCCTCTTTGTAGACATTCGAGCAGTAAACGAGGTTACTACTTCAGATCGTTATCCATTACCCCGGATCAATGAAACACTCGATCGTCTGGGCAATTGCCGGTACTTTACAACATTAGACATGCGCAGTGGGTATCATCAAATTCCAATTGCTCCTCAAGATCGAGTTAAGACAGCTTTTGTAGTTCCTGGTGGCTTGTATGAATTCTTAAGGATGCCTTTTAGGCATCTCAACGCACCAGCAACCTTTCAGCGATTTGCAGATCTGCTATTACGTGGGTTGAAACCTACTATATGACTTGTGTATCTTGATGATATAATTATATTTTCAAAATCCATAGCTGAACATGCTGAACATCTACGCAGTGTACTGTCGCGATTGCTAAATGCAAATTTAAGCTTAAAATTAGAAAAATGTTCTTTTGCTCAATCACAAGTCCAGTATTTAGGTCATGTCATCAGTTCCAGCGGAATCAAGCCAGATCCAAGATTAACTAAAGCAGTAGACAGTTTTCCTATTCCAGCAAATTTAAAGGAATTACAATCCTTCCTTGGTCTTGCAAATTATTACCACCGTTTTGTTAAGGATTGTGCTAATATTACCAAACCTCTTACTAAACTGTTGAAAAAGGATACTCCTCTTGTATGGACGGATGAATGTTCGACTGCTTTTCAACCAGTGAAACTTATTTTAACTAGTTCACCTCTACTTGTTTACCCAGAGTACGCTGAACCTTTTATTTTATCTTGTGATGCATCTGATTTTGCTGTAGGATGTGTCCTAAGCCAAGTGCAAGATGGTGAAGAAAAAGCCGTTGCGTATGCCTCTCGTCAACTGAATAAAGCAGAAACTAATTACAGTACTACAGAAAAGGGATTGCTTGCCCTTCTTTTTGGAATTAACTATTTTAGATGTTACCATTTTGGTCGCAAGTTTACAGTTCTTACCGATCACTCTGCTCTGCAGTGGTTATTGTATCTTAAGGATCCTAGCAGCAAACTTATGCGTTGGGCCATGAAATTGTCAGAATATGATTTTGAAGTTCGGCACAAGCCTGGCCGGTTGCATCAAAATGCTGATGCGTTAAATAGAAAAGTGCGTGTCATTCAGTCAGATGAGGTATCAATTGAAGAGTTATAAGAAGCACAGTAGGTGAACGTTCAATGTCAAAGGTACGCCACCTTGCCAGAATTTGAAGTAATGGACGACCTTTTGTATCGAAAAACTCCCCATGGAAATCGTTTGTTAATACCGGAACGCTTGCAGCAGTGTATAATACGGCAATGGCATGACACAATCCAAGCATGTCACAGCGGAAAACGCGCTACGAACGCTCCAATTACGACACGTTATTGGTGGCAATACCGACAACGTGACGTGGACAGGTATGTAAGATCTTGCCTGCCGTGTGGACAACGAGCACAAAATATGCATCCGCGAGTGCCGCTGCAAACACTTCCTCAGGCATCTTCACCCTTCGAAATTCTTGCTTTAGATATCCTAGGTCCTTTTCCACAGTCGCAACAAGGTAACAAATACGTTTTGTCTGTTTTTGATCACTTTTCACGTTATCTAATTTTGGTTCCCCTCGCCGACATGACAGCTGAAACTGTGGCGAGAGAGTTTGTAAATCGTGTGATAATACCTTTTGAAAGTCCTGATGCCATTTTAATGGATCAAGGAGCCAATTTCATGTCTGCTCTATTTGTATAAGTTTGTAAATTGCTAAGAATCAAAAAATGGTGTACAACTCCATTCCATCCTAAAGCCAACGGTCGCGTTGAATGCGTACACCGTACAATTTGTAAAATGTTATCCTATTATGTTGCAAAAACTCTCGCTGATTGGGACAGATATGTAACGTATATTTCTTCTGCATACAACACCCAAACACATCAATCTACGGGGTATACCCCTTATGAAGCTGTGTTTGGACGGCCAATGAATTCGCCATTCGAAGCAGACAAACTACCTCAGGGTGTAGAAATAAACGAAGTAAAAGGTTTAGCACGCCGGCTAAAAGCGATCTGGTATAAGGTAAAGAGGAGTAATATCAAAGCTACTAATAAACAGTTACACAGGCAGAACAAAAATGCTGGCAGGCAGAACAAAAATGCTGTTTTACCAACTTATCAACCAGGTGATTTAGTGTTACTACGAAACATGGCAATCAAAAAGGGACGAACTAAAAAGTTCTCTCCCCGCTTTGAAGGCCCGTATCGGATTGTACGGGTGACCTCACCAGTCAATGCAGAACTGTATTTAACCGATCGTACGGTGATAGTGCACTTTGACTGCCTGCAACCTTACCACGGTAGGGCTGTGTCACCACAACAGGTTGCAGCCCCTGATCCGCCTGTGTCATCTCCACCTCAAGTGGAACAAAGACTAAAGAAAAAATGGAGGAGACTACCTCCACAGGATTGTCCTAGATACGCTTTGCGGAATCGACAACCTTATGCTTTGAGATCACGTTATTAATCATGCCTAATTAGTGTTTTATGTTATGTTTCATTGCAGCTTAGTTTAAGTCATTTTCTCCAGGGACTTGGAAGCAAGATGTGCCTGGCCACCACCGAGTTCCTAGCCATTCTCAATTGTCAATTTCCAGTCTTGTCATGTATTTTTGCTCATTTTTATATGTATGATTATGTTTGTTTTGCAAGCAATGCCACGCATTAGACGTCATGCAACTGACTTGCTTCAAATACAACCATTACACTTGGTGTTGGCAGTACCGCAACTCCGAATAATAATCTTCAATGTCATCTATTGCCATCTATTTGGCAAACCAGTACATTGGAGTGTTTTTACTCCGAGTTTTTCTTAATATTTGTTATGTTGACGTCTAGTGTATTGTACTACATGTTGTAGTTATGTATTTGCTGCAGCTAACCGTAAGTAATCGGAACAGAAAAAGTAAGGACTTGAGATGCATACGCCTTGTACGCTTTGTTTACGGGACCAGCTGTTGGCGGGGCAACACATCAGCTGCCGCCTCCCCTCCTCTCTTCAGCACTGTCTCCTCCTTACACCTCATTTCCCCTCTCCTCGCCAAGAACTGGCCAGCGGCCATCATTGTTTCTCAGCCAGTAACAGAGCTTCGCCCGATGACGTATACAGGGTGTTACAAATAGGTACGGCCAATCTTTCAGGAAGCATTCCTCACACATAAAGAAAGAAAATATGTTATGTGGACATGAGTCCGGAAACGCTTACTTTCCATGTTAGAGCTCATTTTATTACTTCTCTTCAAATCACATTAATCGTGGAACGGAAACACACAGCAACAGAACGTACCAGCGTGACTTCAAACACTTTGTTACAGGAAATGTTCAAAATGTCCTCCGTTGGCGAGGATACATGCATCCACCCTCCGTCGCATGGAATCCCTGACGCGCTGATGCAGTCCTGGAGAATGGCGTATTGTATCACAGCCGTCCACAATACGAGCACGAAGAGTCTCTACATTTGGTACCGGGGTTGCGTAGACAAGAGCTTTCAAATGTCCCCATAAATGAAAGTCAAGAGGGTTGAGGTCAGGAGAGAGTGGAGGCCACGGAATTGGTACGCCTCTACCAATCCATCGGTTACCGAATCTGTTGTTGAGAAGCGTACGAACACTTCTACTGAAATGTGCAGGAGCTCCATCGTGCATGAACCACATGTTGTGTCGCACTTCTCAAGGCACATGTTCTAGCAGCACAGGTAGAGTATTCAGTATGAAATCATGGCGGTGAATCGAGGAAGTACAGTACATACTGACGAAACTAAAATGAGCTCTAACATGGAAATCAAGCGTTTCCGGACACATGTCCACATAACATCTTTTCTTTCTTTGTATGTGAGGAATGTTTCCTGAAAGTTTGGCCGTACCTTTTTGTAACACCCTGTATTATCACCACATGCGCTGCCGCCTCCAGCGTCTCGACACAAGGTGCGACCGAATAGTTACAAAAACAAACCGAAAATTACTGCCCTATCCTCTGCGTATGACAGACTACAGTGCACTTTACACCATTTTATATAACTAACAGATTTTTTAAAACTCTTATTCTAGATGATTAGCAATTTCTAATTCATCATTGTTTCTTGTACATAATAAGCGCATGATATTTGTCGCTACAGTAGCAGCCGGTCTCTCGTGGCCACACACCGTCTCACATAACCACTGACATACTTACTCCGCATCTACGCGTGCGCTGCGCGCTCGCTACCAGTTCGAAGCTGGTTTCTTTCATGCAACCAGAAGACACGGCAAACAAAATTCATTCAAACGTCCCAATAAATTTTAACATAAATATTATGTAGATGTGATTCATTGCTTAATTTCTTTTCCCTGTTTCGTTTCACATGAGCTGGATGAATTACACGAAGTTCTTAACGATTTACATTACTCTGCATACCTTAGTCTGCCAATCCTATAAGTGAAGTTTCACTACTGCTTTGATTCATTGTATAAGCCATAAACTACAGCCCTAACCCTCTTACACATCGAACTATGAGGACATTTAACGTTATCTTCCTTGGACAAGGCCAGATATGGGCAAACCAATGCAATGCCACGGGTTTTTCACGCTACTGACGAGACACAAAAGACCCATCGTCCGGGCTGCCGTATATCGGTGGGCTATTGTTCCCTGGTTGCTACGCAGTTATTTTTTGCCCTCCCCATTTATTTTACTCTACCGCCGTGGTCATTGTTCTATCCTGTTTTCCTTCTTCTGTCGGTGAGGAGGCCCCTACAACATGATAGGTACACTCTCCCGACAGTACCGGTCTTTTAATCTTACCACCCATTTACACCGAGATATCGCTTCTCCCTTGTTGCAGTCTTGCCCCCAAAATATCGGCTGATCATCCATTGTGAGATACGTACTTTTCCTCTAATTAGCCAGTGATGCAAGCGCTACGAGAACTGTGCGTAGTTGTTCTTTCATTCAATTTGTTATCGTCAGTTTTAAAACAAACACATTGGCAGCCCAGCAGCCAGCCCAGATGGCCAGTGTTACATGTTGACGTTGAGCGGTCTCAGGCGGAGGCAGACGCCTCGCATCCTAAGATAACACGTGTGCGCACCTGCTGCCGTCAAGGTCGCACGCAGTAGTGTTTCGACTCTTCCTTCTACCACATACCAGAGCAGGTGCACCGCGCCCTATCGCCCCAACAGCCTACATCACGGGTTAACTTCGACGCGAAACTCTTGAAATACCATTCATAATATCTGTTCCGACTACTCACAGCGTTATTATTATACATCATTATGCTAGCGCTAGTGATTTATAGTTCATGACTTTCGTTTTATGTATTGTTATGTACTGTGCGCACAAAAAGTGACGCTATTTATGTAAGCATGCTATTCTAGCTCAGACCTACTTTTATTGCTTGAACAGTCGACATTTTCCTAGTACACCAGGTCGCTAATAACGCTGCTGATACTTTTATTCCATGTATCGCAATAGACCCATGTGCCTGCACTAATTCTTTATTAATTCAGACGGACGTCCTTAGGCCCACTGAACCACGGTATCGCAGATAACTCCAATGCACTGCCTACCCATCAATTATTAGACAGGTTGCCTTAGCACTGTCCGCAGGTTGCTCCATTGCCCTGAAAATTACGTAATCATCAATTCAAGTCTGCTGATTGCACTAATGCACTGCTGAACTTATTAGTCGAGTCACTCGCAGGTAGCTCATTTGCACCGCGAACTTGTACTTACACGTCACCGAATCCTAGGCTACTCGGTTGAATACAAAAAAAAAATTCATACATCAATTACCGTGAGACAATTTTCGCTCACACTACGCCTTTGGCACTCAACGACGAATGAACTGAGCCCCAGATGCTCTTTTATTACATTTTATACAACGCCACTGTTGTTATATACACACACACTCTGTCGGATTCTATTGCCGTAGTCCCTTATGCACTTTGTCAATCGACTAAAAAACAACATCCCTTGACGTATTTTGTATCCAGTTCGGAAGTTTATGTTTGGGAAATATTTCCTTGATTTTATTTCTTGTCAATTATTATTACTTCAATGTCATGTTTTGCTATTATCAATTTATAGTTATGATTCATGTTTAGTACACTCGGTATTCCGTTTTAATTTTCATTGTTTTCTCGACTGGAAGTATCTCTGATAGCAACTATTGCCCTTCAATTTATATCCGCCATCAGCTACCATTAGTCACACATTTACACAACACTTCATACGCACAATAGCACACTTACAACACACTCACACTGTTCATGTTCACACTACCTTGGTGTAACTTGCTGATGTTACCAGACCTCTGTTGTCATATACTAAGTACATGAACAAGGCTTTTATCGTTTATGCTCTCCACTCTTCAGAAGGGGAAAGGGAAGTACGTACGTATGTACGTTATATTCAGTAGCAGTTTCTTTTAATCAACAACGCTGAATGTTCAATATCAATTTACCTGTTGAACACTTAAGTTGTTCTGTTAACGTGGAATCAAACGTCTTTGTGACATGAGCTAAGTTGCACTTACAATGTCTTAGCCTCGGACGCAGAGCCTCTACCGCTCTCCGACGCTGTTATCTGAGCTCAGCACTCTGCCGGCTCAGCGCTGATGAAGCTGCGCTGCTCCGCCTCCACTGCTTCACGTCCCAGGCTCTGTATTCACGAGCAACAGACTCGCTCTCGCTAACATTCATTTCCGACTTCAGTATAGTTAATCTCTCTATTGACCACTTCTGTAAGTAAAGATTCTATGATTAATGAGTTAACTTGTGGTGTCCTACCCTCATTCAGGTTTTCTACAGCTGAAAAACCACTCAATATTATTTCTGAAGTTACTTCACCTGTCTCGCCGTGTCGAACCTTAGCGGGGTGGGTGTCCCTGCGTAGTGGCGAATGCGTGGGAGGTGCCTAGACCGTGCGGGTTTACACAGGATTCCTTCTCATTTTTATTCATTTAAAAAAAAATATTTCTTCGTACAAAATCTCAAATTAATTAACGACACTTGGCCTTCGTGCCATAGCAGGTCGAAAAATTTTTCCAACGAGTTACGCTTTGTCTGCACTGTGTAGTACTGCCTCTGTGCTCAGCATCTTTTTTGCTGACGCGTGACTGATCAGCGGATACTCAGTGTTGAATTACATCATTGTCTTGCCACCTTGCTACCCCACGGCTGCCAAACTGTTGGTTGCCTGCCGTGATTCTACTTCGTGGCCTTCTTCATCAGTAAGCGCGACTGATCTGATCCACCGTCGCTACTTGCCAGCTAACTACTGCTACAACGTTGTACCCCCTCTGTCATCTCTGAATTACTCATCCGGTAAGCCAAGAAATTATAAAATGTAGGGTCACTACTACTTTCTCTCGCAGTCGACCGTTATCAACATTGGAAGCTGAAAGTAACCTCCGTTCAAATGGCTGTCAGTTTATCATAAGCAATGGGAAGCATGTTAATCTCAATGGTTGTCGTCGTCGCCGTTAAGGCGCCTCCATTTCACGTCTACCCTTCCACATCTGGCGTGCTTTTTGGACGTCGTCATAATCTGGTGCATACTCCACGTTATGCTATTGTGTTAGCTGATGGTAACCTAACATTGTTAGAAGAGGAAGACCGTACTTTATATGATACAGCTCAGTAATTGGCAAACTATGAAACCTTTTCGACGCAGACGAGGGAACATGAGTTTCTCCGATCTTTGTGGGAAGTGACTAGAATTATTTCAACCCTTCGAAGTCAATGGAACAGTATTAGGGATGCAGTGCCACGGCCTCGTTTCATACGAGCCTGGTTGCCCCTTGGAGGTACATCATTAAAATCTGTCTTTGGGACTCCTGACGAAACGTCGCAAAACGCTGGGATTTGGACAGACAGCAAGTGCTTTCGTAAACACAAGTTAATCACGAAGTGTTGGTACATCAACAGGTGCGCCTGATACATCTTGAGAATAACCTGTTAGCCACAACTAGACAAATACAAGTTGTAGCCGACATATTAACACGGCACTATGGTGCACTTGAACAATCCTTTAACCAAGAATGGACTCATCTTCGCTCGGGATTACGTAATCTATCACATTGGACATTGTGAAGATCACGCAGATTCTTTTATTTAATATACACACAGCACAGTTACACGTACACATGTTACACTCGGCCATTCAACGCGGAGTGCAAAGAAAACTCAGTCCACACATGTTACCCTCAGAGCCCTTCTTGCACATCCTACACAATGTGTCGTCGCAAATGTTGGCCCCTAAGCAAACGCTTTATGCCATGCGGGAAAGCAACCTCCCCTTTTACTGTGCTGCGTTGGAGGTCCGACTTACCCGTAATTCAGATGGTTTTCGGATGCGAATGAGGTTGCTAATCACGTGCGCAAATTGCGAATACGAGTACTATCAAATATACACTTTTCCAATCTCTTGGGCCACCCTTCACCACCATGTTGTTTGGTAGACTAAAGAATTTTTAATAGTTAGTCGGGATCGACAAACCCACGCCACCCTCTCTCGCGCTGAACTATCCAGTTGCTTCCATACAACACATTACTTATGCTCCACACTAATCTTACACACTAACACTACTGAGTGCGAGATGTCACTGTTTTTAGCTGAAACTACTACACCTCCATGTCCTCGTGTTCTAGTCTCACTTCGTCAACCAATAATTCAACCTGTAGGCAACAGTTTTCTATTCGCTGTTCCACACACTGTCACCGTCACCCTGGTGTGCCACCGTTCAATGTCAGGAACTAAATCGTACCAGGTAACACTGAATAATAGTGGCCTACTGTATAATAGTTCAAGATGTGACGTATACGCTGCTACTATGAGGATATCAGCCCAATTGCACTCCACCTTTCATGTCATCATTCCCACATTTACGTTATACCTTCCTGAACTCTCTTTTTAACTCCATCACCATGAGAAGCTAAAGAATTTACTGAATACCAATGATTCAGATCTACTCCAATCGATCAACCATCTCCTTAACCAGGAACATAACGAAGTTGCTCTTCACCGAGTGGCCTCACGTATTGCTGATTGACACCAAACCAAGCGATTAACCACCGTTGTACTACCCAGCGCTGGTTCGGTAAACATCACTGTAATGATTCTGATTATAGTATCCCGGATACTCTGTAAAAGAGGGTTTTGCAAATGTTTCACTTCCTTCCGAGAAGTAGTACCACCACCAAAACCTGAAGGTGAATATCACACCTGAACCTACCTGCCGACCTTGGTGCATGTGATCAGGCATCAGGCATGACCCCCCCCCCCCCCCCCCTTAGAATTAAGTTGTAGTCTAGGTGTCAGGTCAATGAACTAATTTTATAATTTTATAATGGATTTGTATTTCTATGTGAAGTCTATGGAATCCCAATTTAATTGTTGAGTCTTAACACTCATGTAAGTCATTTGTTTCCTCGTTAAATTATTGTCATTTTGTAACGTTCTCATTCACCCACTTGGGTAATTACCGTTGTAATCCTATATTTAAGAACTCAAAGTAATATTATAGGGCAAAAGCCCCCCTGTGACTGTCAGGCCTGGGAGCATTCTCTAACCCCCGCGAGAGTGGAGTGTTTCAGTGCGCTGTGCTCCGGTGTCCCTCACCATTGCCTGGGTACCCATCACCAATGATACCGCCAACACACACACTCACACCATGGCGCCGCCCCTACTGCCGTCGCCGCAATTTCACAAGTTTGTTGTTCAAGAGCCTTTGTAACTTTGGCACATATTGATGTCACTATGTTATGGATGTTAATTTCTGTGACCCTTCATAATGATCACATATTTTTTTAAAAATGAAATAATCAGTTAGAATAAGCTCATTCATTTCCATCCGCAGAGCCTTCTTCGGAAGGGGAAAGGATGTGCAGGGAGGAGATCCCCCAAGAGGGATCATGGCCGATAAAATTTTATTAAATGATTTTTTCCATTGATAATGTACGGCCGTAGCCGGCTTGGGCACACTGTGGTGGAAGGTGCTGGCCCGAAGACAGTGGTCGGCACATTCCTGCCACGTGCTCCTCGGTCAGGCTCTAGCCCCACGGGTTGGTTGCACTGACGAGGGTACGCTACTAGCAAGGCGCGTTGGCGGAATCAACGCTCCAATCAGAGACTAGTCGTGTGATCACGTGGGGACGCGGCCGGGAGCGGCGAGGGCGGCTTGGAAACAGATCCGCGCTCTCTTAGCTTCAGACCTCGGCCCCGAGTAGTCGCTCCTCTAGCCTCTGCCTCTCTCCTCAAACCTCCTGATGAACAGATGGCAACACCTCTTGGGGCTGCTCAGCCCTACGTAGGCACCCATGTACCATCCTTACATGAGTAAATAGGGTCTATTCAAGCTTAATTACTTTTAATTAATGCAACGCCCACAAATGACATCTATCCCGACGAACAAAAAATCAGAACTAGACTGACCAGAAACTCGCCGCTTCATTCCTGAGTTCAGCTCCCAGTCTCCGCGTATGAAAGCGCTTAATTCTTTTTGCTGGCCAGTGATGTACCAAGAACGAACGTTCCTCAGACTGGAATAAATATATTGTAAATCAGTAGTCAGTACCCCTAGTTCCCTAAGCAGGCCGCTTGAGGCCGTACCAGAAATAATTATCATTACATGTTATTGAAACCAGAAAACTAGGCTTGGTGAATTACCCAAATAAGAATCCCGTAAGATATTACGGAACGAAGGTAAGCATAGTATGCTACTTTTTTTTTATTTTTATATCAGATGTTTCTGACAACATTGGCACTACAGACTCAGATTTGATTAGGTATTTGAGCCCTTCTCTGGTATGCTCCTTCCAGTTAAATTTATTATGAAGCTGTAATCCGAATAATTTAACAATATAGACTTCTTATATCAGTTTGTTGTCATATTTTACACATATACTGGTGGGAAACCTCTTATAAATTCTAAATTGCATGTAGTGTGGCTTTCAAAGCTTAGGGGCAAAGGATTGGCTACAAACCAATCACTGCTGTTCATGAACATTTGATTAACCAATCTTTCTAAAACTTTACTCAATTTGCCATTTATTGCAATGTTTATTTCAGCAGCAAACAAAACGAACTTGGCACCTAGTAATGTTATAGACGATAGGTCATTGATATATACAGTAAAAAATATGCTCCCTAAGATGGAACATTATGTGTCACTACATCAATTAGCTTCCAACCAGCTGATGCCTGATACCTTAATACATGCCTCTTTCCTAATTACATCCTTTGTTTCCTGCCAGAAATGTATGATTTGAACGATTCTGCAACATTTCCTATTGGAACAGAATACTCTAATTTACTTAAAAGGGTATAGCGATTTACACAGTCCTTGTCAGGTCACAAATGATAGCAGTCACTTGTAATTAATAATTACGTACAGTCTCACTGTATGTAGATAGCTTTCTTAATATCAGAACCATTTAAAAAGCTGAACTTTGACTTTCAAAACATATTAATTGCTGTTAGAAAGTTAAGAAGGCGATCCTAATTGATCTGTTCTCAAAATTTCGACAGAGCCGGCAGAAGTGAAATTCCACAAATATTTCTTTATCTCATTTCTTAAATAGAGGCGTAACTTCAATATATTTCAGTTATTCAGGAAATGTACCACTGATTAATCACTGCTTCCATAGGTAACTTAATATGTTGCTGTATTCAGAAGCACACACTTTAATTAACTTCGTTGTTATATTACCATAATCACCAACTTATATCATCTTGAAGATATTATGATGGTCATTACTTCTGCTGGTGTAGCGAGGGCCATACTCATGTTACTGAAGTTATTTGTAATGACTGGTCTGCGATACTGCGTAGCAGCATTTATAGAACGTCACATCCTTATCTTTTCAGTAACAGTTATAAAACGATTTTTAAAATGTTTTGCACCACTTCACACATCTGTTACCATTATATTATTTACTCTTAAAGATATTTGCTTCTCTACCTCTCTGAACCTACCAGTCTCCTCCTTCATTACGTCCCATATTATCTTTATTTTTTATCTGATGCAATTACCGGTTTCTTATGATGCATTTGCTTTGATGTCCATATTAGCATCTTTAACACATTTCAGTACATCTATATCATAAACATCAGTGATATGTTAGGAGTATAGTTTCCTTTTCGTTTTGTAGGGTACCTTTATTCCTTGGGTAATCCATGGAGGCTTTGGCCTTGGGGGAAATAGTATTCAGGTAACATGCTTCATTAACGAACTTGTGTTTTTCATTTTTGCCATGAGAACATCATATCTTTCATGTGTGTCCTAAAATAATCAATTTTTGCCTTACTGAATTCCAATTAAGTTCATTTCTGGGGAGTTTGGTGGTCACCAGAAGGGTTTAAATTCAGAAGAGTGTTCCTGGAGCCACTCTGTAGCAATTCTGGACGTGTGGGTTGTCGTATTGCCCGGCTGGAATTGCCCAAGTCTGTCGGAAATCACAATGGACATGAATGGATGCAGGTGATCAGACAGGATGCTGTCACCTGTCAGAGTCGTATCTGGACGTATCAGGGGTCACTCCAGTTGCACATGCCCCATACCATTCCACAGCCTTCAGCAGCTTGAACATTACCCTGCTGACATACTGGGTCCATGGATTCATGAGGTTGTCTTCATACCCGTACACGTCCATTCTCTCGATAGAATTTGAAACGTGACTCATCCGACCAGACAACATTTTACAGCCACCAACAGTCCAATTTCGGTGTTGACGGGCCCAGGCGAGGCGTAAAGCTTTGTCATCATGGGTACACTTGCGGGCCTTTGGCTCCGAAAGTCAATATCGATGATGTTTCGTTGAGTGGTTCGCATGCTGGCACTTGTTGGTGGCCCAGCACTGAAATCTACAACAATTTGCTGAAGAGTTGCGTTTCTGTCGCCTTCAACTACTCTCTTCAGTCGTCGATGGTCCCGTTGTTGCAGGATCTTTTTCCACCGATGTCGTAGATTTGTTGTTTTACCGGATTCCTGACATTCACGTTACACTCGTGAATGGTCGTATGGGAAAATCCCCACTTCATCGCTACCTCAGAGATGTTGTGTCCTATCCCTCGTGAGCCGACTGTAACACCACTGAGCCGTGCGCGGCTCGTGTTCATGTCATTTATTGTTTGTCATCTTTTTTTACGGTACTGCCGCCTCGTTTTCTTATTCCATTTACTGGTGTCACTAACTTCTGCCTTACTAGCCCGTGAGTGGCAGCAGCACCGCATATCGTTAAGTACACTGTCGTGCCATCTCTGGAGCGACCGATAGTATTTCCGGATCGTCGTGTGTCTGGAAGTCAGTTGGAGACGGACCAGGGGTGCAGTCGGTCTCGGAGCAGCGTCGCGGACGGAGCGCCAGTGAGGTGCTGACAGACAGTAACTTGCCGACCGCTGGGGACATACATGTACTGTCCGACGGAAGGAGACTGGAGCGTAAACGACCGTTGGTTGGTCGTATGGTCGGTCGTCTCATCGGCAGACATGTTTCCGTGTGTGGGGCAGTCGGTCGGTTGAGGCAGAGCAGCGAGGAAGTCTCCGTGCCGTGTAGTCAGGCTGGAGCCGCTAGTAGCGTGCACGTGTGGTTGGAGTTGTGAGGCGCTTCTTGCGAGGGTTACGGAGTTCGTCGACCATCGATCCTGGACACTAAAGTTGAGTGCTTACTTAACCCACTATCAAGCCTCAGTTGCTATGACATCTTCTTGTTTGATGGTGGTTGTTGCTATCTGGGAGATTCCTGCGAGCAACAACGTGTGTGCATTGAAGTCGGCTAGAATTGCAGCCGTCTTCCTGTGTGGTGTTTAACTTAATTTAATTCATTCCTTCATTAATGAGGTGTACCAGCGGTATCTTGTGCCTTGTGGCCATTGACGTTCCGGTGACCTGTCCTGCTCGTTGACACATTTCTTACCAGTGTATTTTCCTTGTCGTGTTGATGCTGTCCAGCACGGCATGTAGTTCGACAGCTGAGGTGTTCTTGGTAATTTTGGGCATTTGCTTTGACTTGGCAAGGTTGGACACCAGTATCCACAACGTTGTGCTATTGACATCTTGTTGTCGGTTTGCTGGTCAGGTGGAGCAGAATTGCTCTTGTTGGTTGGTTCGTCGGCTGGCTTGCGGTTGGGTTTCCTTCCGATTGTGTGGTTGTCGGTCTGGCTGCCTGTCTCACCTAACAGTGCGTTAGTGTTACCTTCCCAGGCCGATCCTTGGAACCTTCTGAGCGCCGCTCAGTCTTAGTCTTAAGTACTCTGTTTAGGCCTTAAGCCATAAACTCGTTTCCTGCATGGTGTGTAGCCTTCAGGGGAGTTTTGATCTCTCTTAAATTAAAAATTCAAAATCCTTGTCTTGTCCTTAACTCATAAGATTGTTATGCTTTAGTATGAGGTCTTCAGCCGAGTTTTACACGAAATACTTTAAGATAAGGTCTTCAGCCTTTTCAAATTGAAAGCTCTTCTTCCTAGGCCTTAAGCTGTTAAATTGTTTAGTTGACATGCGGCCTTCAGCCGATTTTCAGCCTATTTAGATTAAACTTTGAAAATCTTTGTCTCGGCCTTAAGCAGTAACACTGCTCTTGATTAATGCGAGGCCTTCAGCCGATTTATATGGGAAAAATTTAAGCTAAGGCTTTCAGTCTATTTATATTGAAGATAATTTTTTTTTTCTAAAGAAGTGAAACGTCAAGAAGAACTCCTGTACCTCAGTCCCTTGCTTAGACCTTGTGCTTTGGATTTACGATGTGGCCTTCAGCCGATCGAAATTAAATCAAAGGAGGTCTTTCGCTTAAACCTTGAGAGTTTCGATTCTTGCTTGTATGATTATGTGTTTTAAGAAATAAAAGTTTATATGTTGAGTGTAACTTATTTTGGCCCCTTTCCACAAATATAGCCGCATCCCCTATGTCGTGCTAGCCCAGGGATTTTAACCACGTTCAAACTCACTTACATCTTTATGACCTACCTGTCACTGCAGCAGCAGTAACGGATGTAACAACTGCGCCAGGCACTTGTAGTCTTATGTAGGCGTTTCCGACGGCAGCGCTATATTGTGCCTGTTTACACATCTCTGTTTTTGAATGCGCATGTCTATACCAGTTTCTCTGGCTCTTCAGTGTACATGTACATGCTATATAATCTGTTCAAAACTATCATTACAATCTAAGCTACTTATATTTACGAGTGTACAAAAATTCACGTGCCTCGCCCGGCACAAGGCGACCATTAGATGAAATCGATAAAATTAAGCAAGTCTTCGTGGCTCCAGCCGTTTCTTGTCCGGTTTTATTCGTATACTGCAGCTGAGTTAGATCCTGTTTTAACTAAAACATTCCGCAGAATCTTTGAAAGAACCTTCTTCCAGCAATTGGAACAAAGGATAGATGGCAGACTCCAAGAAGGGAAGCAAAGTGATCCACACATCGACCGTTGAATCTCATTGGATTCAACTATTATAAAATCATAGAACACATTCTGAGCACATACATAATGAGGAATCTGAAGAGAACCACCTTCACCATACCAACTAGCACGGATCCCGAATATACCGATCTTGCGAAACCCAACTTGCGTTTCTCTCACATAGCAACCTATGATTGATGGATCAAGGGAATCAAGTGAATGTGATATTTCTTGAGTTTGGTAAAGCATTTCATCCTATCCCACACCAGACTTTATTATACGTGGTATCTAACAAAATTTGTGAATGGGTTGAGGATTTCTTGGTAGGTAGGATGCAACATCGGTGGAGAGACCTGAACAATAGTAGAAGTGGCCTCATGTATGCTCCAGGGAAGTGTGTTGGGACCCTTCTTCTTCATGTTGAGTACTGAAGACCTAGCAGCGTATATTAATAATAAACTCACAATTGTCGGAGATGGTAGCGTCATCAGTAATAAAGCACAGCCAGAAAATACTTCTGAAATATTCGGACAGATCTTGATAACGTTTCCAAGTGGTACAAAGATTGGCAAGTTGCTTAAAGAGCGGCTACGAAACAGAATGATAACGTAGGGTAAGTAGGAAGCATACTTCAATGTTTTGGCAGGTTACTGTGGAAGTGTATGCAGTCTAGAAAGGAGATTGATGACAAATTACGTGTGTCTCATCTTAAAATATTACTCAGCTACGTGGGACCTACAAATAAAGCTGGAATATTCCTCCTGCGATCGATAACCCATTTGAATGTCAAAAACCCTAACATGTGGTACCATGCTAAGTAGTCTCTATCATACACTTTACAGTGGTTTGGTTTGTATGTAGATATATATGCAGAATGCTGGAGGGCAGAACTAATTTTATGTCATTAGCTATATCGTTAGGCGTTCGAAAACGGCTTGCTTGCTTTTTAATAACAATGATTGTGGTCTTCATTCAAGTTCCAGTTTTAACACGTTTTAACAAGTTTTTAAACACGTTCTTATTAGGTGGCTTGTTCCGTACAAATTTATGGGTGGCAGCCAGCAGTGCAAGAGTTCTACTACTGTCGGAAAGCTCTCAAACCGACGGCACCCTTTGTTCTCGAGCAGCTTGCCGGATGCTTACACGAATGAGCATGTTTCGGAACTTTCTCTGTGGTTGAGTTAATTGTTTCGCACGTTGTGGCCATGGGGAAAACAGTTTGCTGCGCGACCAATCGCGACCAATTCTCTCAACCTTTTCAGTGGCCTTAACCGACAATGCTATACTTGTATTCTACGCCACGTGTTACTAACTGGTATAAATTCGGTTCCCCGGGACCGGACAAGCATGTTTGTCTGTTAAATTTGCATGCGGTGCGACTCAACCTCCCTCCAGGTTTCTGTAATTATTACGGTTTTTGAGAACTGTTCCCTTCTAAACTTTGTGGTTTATAAAATAATTCTGTAATGCACTGCCCACTTGTGCTTCGTCTATAAGGACTATTAATCTGGGAAACTTGTGAAATAGGGTAAATAAATTCTACTCGCTTTCTGTCTGTGCTGTGTGGACCAGCCACATGAAACATTGCTTGAGGGAATGTGCGATTTTTATTTGACATCCGTCTCAAGAGTTTTGATTAAAAGTAAATGAGGCTGAGTGCTCTATTTCAACTGCTAGAGCACCTGTTTTCGTTAAAATTGATGGAATTTGAAAATCTTTGTGCGCATTTAATTGGCCTTCTGAATCGATTGATAATAGGTTGTGGTGTAGAGCCAGGTCGCCGTTCAAACGCTTGTGCATTGTAAGAAAAATTCTTGAAGTTGACGACTGCAGTCAAGCATAATTAAATTTGTTTTTGAAACGATAGACTGTTATGGTCATGTACAGTATGTAAAGGGTATAGTTGGTGTGTCGTTATTGTATACATTTCAGGGTTGGTTACGTCTCTACTTTTAGAATGAGATGGTGTCTGAGTAATGTTAATTTCTACGTTGACAAGGAACTTGATGATTGGAATATGGCGTTTTTAAAATTAATGTGTGTCACGAACGGTATTCAAGCCCTGTTTGCACAGTCCTTCCATCCCCGACGCAACCAAGCGGCAGACCGTGTTTCGGCAACGCGTACTCTATCTGAGGGTGATAAATTTTATAGTATTATCAGCTTTAACCTCTGATTCATCAGGACTAATCGTATGTCAAAAAATAATGTCTGGAATAATTTCTCGCGATTATTATCTCTGACGTTAGGTGTCAGACACAAGCTGTGTAAGTCTGTCATACTGCTGCGTAGTCAGTAAATTGATGGAATTTGAGGCCAAACATTTGAGTTGAAGTTGAAACGTCCCCTTAGAAAAATTAATGAATTACTGTGCTGGTAAACCTCTTATGTTATTTGATTTTCAAACAGCTGAGCATAACTGAACGTATTCAGACATTTCGCTCTTTACCTATTCTGATCAACACTAAACTGATACACAATATTATTAGCGCAAAGCAATATGACTTTCAAAAATCCCTACAAAAGAATGGCCCTGACGAACAATAACCTACATCTTTCATGAATCGATCTTCGTTACTCGAACTACTGCAATACAGCGAGCGCCACTACTGCCAGCTAAATAAAAGATTCTAACACCTGAAGGCACTAACTACTGATAGACATAGTTAGCAAATGAAAGATTTTGATAGAAAACAAACAACGTATTTACCTTAATAGTATTCAAAAGTCATAATATGTATAATGACTTATATATATATATATATATATATATATAATCAGTTCATGACATCCAGTCTTACAAATTTACTGTCTCTGAAGGACACACATCCAGATCATCCGCTCTCAAAACTCCGCCATCTCACTCCCCACATCCACCACTGCTGGCGGCTCACCTCCAACTGCGCAACGCTACGCGCTGTTAACAGCCAACTGAGCAACACTACAATAGCAAATTCCAACAATGCAAATCAGCCACAGACTGCGCACAGCACAGTCAGTGATTTTCATACAGAGCCCTATGTGTTGATATCAACATAAAAACCTAAACACCCTACTTACATAGCCCCCATGGTCCCCACAAAAAATTTAAACTGTATTGGGCACTGGCCAATACATATTTGTTAAAAATGTTTTATATTAACGCTAACAAATATATCAAATGCACACACTTATCGATACAATGTTGGTCAAAAGCTAAAATTTTCTCACAGTCCATAAAGACAGTCCTGATCGTTCATCACAGTATAAATTACAATTTTATGCACGAAGTCTGAGCAGTAAAAGAAGAAACAGGCGGAAGTAGTGGATTTCCATGCAGTCTTGAAGAAGTAGTGTTGTCGTTCCAATGGAAAGACAGTGCTGACTCTTGACATGCAGACAGGTAATGGGTCACAACAGAGCAAACCCACAGCAGATTCAGTCGAAGTTTTGAAGAATATTGATAGGTAGGTCATCACAGAGCAGACCACTGTAGTCCTGTTAGAAATTACGGTACTGGTGGCCACCAGAGGTGCAGACCCACTGTAGTCCTTGTAGAGACGGCCAGCAGCCATCTGTTGCAACTGTGCAGGTGCACAATCACCATCGAAGAGTCTTGCAGACAATATAGCAAGTCCATGAACCACCACTTGTGCACTCACAAAAATTTTTTTTGAAATGTCCTTAGGACCACCAATTCTGTTAACCAGTCCCTTGCTGAATTATTAACACACGTGCAAACACTAACAGTCCCAACTTCTCACATATTGTGCATATATTATGACGAACAGAATTGTGTGCAGTGAAATGTGTGCTTACAATTTGATGAACTGGCGTCAATTACAATTTTACAACATGAGAATACAATTACAAAGATACAGGAAACATCATTAAAACATAATAATACAGATAACATTTGTAGTAACACAGGCTTTACAAAAGAATAAAAATACACATATGCATCAGTGTTACAGGAATTATGACATAAGCAAATATATAAGATAATGAGAATAGTTTTCGAAACATTAATTTCACACATGAGCATTAAAACAGAACAGAATAAATAACGCCTATACATCTTTACAAAGAAAATAACGCATTATTAGAAAAATTCTACAACATAACTCGTATCAGCTAAACACATAAAGACAGGAAAAACACAAATACACAAGAGTACACAAACACATAGTGGAATAACACAAAAGGAAAGGACGGGGTTTGTTTTCAGTGCAACATCTCGTACTGCAGCCCAACCCAAAACTTCATTCCATAGATCTTTCCTTTTATTTCAACATTTGTTCCCACAAAAAAAAAAAAAGAAAAAACGTCCTATCTTACCCTCTTGTCCCTAAACCCTACTGTTTTGTTCACATCCTCTTTTAAAATAAATATTTCTCATTGTACAATGCTCATTTTTGCCCAAATCTTTTTCATACAACTTCTCAATGCATTCTTTCCTTATTCTTCATAGTTAGTTTCTTATATAGTCCACCCCCTCTTAAGCTAACTTAAATCTACTGAGCTCAGAAATATATACTAAGGTATGAGGCAATGCAGCAGCACAAAACAATTAACACAAACAGCAATGACAAAAAAATGGAAATTGGCAAAGCAAGCAGCAGTATATCTAAATTAGCAAAGCAAATGCAATATTACAACTAATATAAGGCGATGTGCACCAACAAGAAATATAAATCAGTAGTAAAACTAGCTTAATACAATGTAAAATTCAGCGGAACTATGCCTGGCAAACAGCAGCAACAAATGCAATAACCTATACCTAAATACGATAAAGCTCAAGCAGAAAGAATATTACAGTAAAGGAATGAAATGTCTAATACCTATGTCAGATCTTAACACTAGAGTGATGCATCACCTTAACTTACACTACTAAAAAATTACCAAATCGTTGAAAAAATTATATATGCAGTTCCTGTGAAGGGAAATGTCTTTTTGTGCTCCCTCGTTTTTTTGGAAGTAGATCATAAAATTAGTATTTACTGGACCTGTAGGCAGAAAATATCTATATTAGTACATCTATTAAATTTTATTTTGACCAATGCTGCAGTGCAGCTAGAAACTAGATGTTAAACAAAATGAGCAAATATAGACATAAAGCAAGGCGTGAAACGTCATTCACTAGCCGTATGGCATATCATAAGGCAGTAAAAAATCTCTCAACTACCAAGACAAAAGCTGTGAAATGTTTCTCATCGTTTCGTTAGTCATTTCAGTAAATATCAGAAAGTGCCCTATTTGCAATGCTTGCTACAAAGGAATGTTAATATCGAGGTTAATGGCCTCTGTTTTCTCCACCTAATGGCTTTTTCTCCAGGCGACTGGCACAGCTGAGCGTCCACAATGCATTATGTTAAGGTCACTTAGCTTTCTTACCGAAATATTTATGACAGCAGTTTGCGCTGCAGTGACAGTCTCAGAAAAATATTTCACAGGTCGAGAATTTGCGTTACAAATGTTTAGAAATAAAATCCTATAAGTATAACAGTGTCCAAAAAATTTTTGCCGGCATTGTGATACATTCACGCATTTACACACATTTCATAATTCTTAAAGTACAATTCTTGATTTCGAACATCCTTTTTCATAAATCAGAGTCCCTAACCACCACTCATTATTCCTTACTTTATTACACATTTACATATTCGTCGACACTTCTTCAATATTTCATCATAATAAATACATAGCATAATCAAATTCCTCATGTAACATCAGCTTATTGATCACAAACATACCTCAACAGCATAATACACATTGTCTTCCTAATAATAACATCATTACATCTCAGTCAAATCTCAAAATCGTCATAGCTTCCACCAATAATTTCAAAACCTGAAGAAAATTCTCTGCTCATTTCAATAGTGTCATCTACCTCAAACATACTTTAAAAATCATGATCCCATTCCAAATATATCACTCAAAGCTCACGTAGTATCACAATGGTTCCTAAAATATATGAACAGTTCATAAAGTACAGACAAAATATAATTTCATAAGTGTGAAGTTATCCAACTGTGTAATTGCGTAAACATGTGTCACTGATGTAGTAAAAAAATGTTTGTCTCTCTCAGTTAAATGACCAGATAGCTTTGTAATTCTGTGTTAGAGAAATATGGTACCAATATGTAAAGTTGTATAAGCAAATACCATATTAGCGTCGGCTCCTTGTGCTTGCCAAACACTTGGTACACAAAGTAAACGTGTACCCCATGAGGATTAATGTAATTATACCCGCATGTGTTACAGATTACAGCAATGAAATGAACCATATCACGGAAAACCTTTGTATCATTGTAATTCAAATATCTTCAAAAATAAATGTTTTAAGTACAAATTAATCACTCAAATACGTGTCCTTTAGCGCTAAATGTGAGTTTTGCTGTAAGATAATTCTCTGGATGTGTCGTAGTTATCGTCCTCCGAAAGCTAAGTTCTGCAGAAGTCAATGTACTTACATCAACATAAACAAAAGTGAAATGCTATGCATATAGATATCGTAGTTATTATGTACATTACCGTGATCAAGAAAGTACTATACTGTAATGTATTGTTGTGTTACGGAAAAAGCTGTCTCATTGTAGCTATGCCACTAAAGTTACTACTAAAATATGTTTTACTTTCCTGAAGAATTCAGAAAAACTGTGCAGATATAAACAGATACAGCACAAAAGCAACAGTGTAAATTATGTCACGCATTAGTAGCGTCGTGATATAATCGTGTAGCTGTCAAATGAACTAACCACTGTGTCATCTGGTATCTCTCAGAAAGTACTTTAAATCCAGAATGTATTTTCAGGTAAACCAAAATGTTGCATTAAAAGCTCATTAGCAGTGTATATTCCTAGTGTTTAAGCCGTATATTCGTTATGTAATCGTGCAACTAACAAGCAAGAATGTACAAATAACAACACTGTGTCGTCTGTTCACTATAACAATGCATTCGTAATTACTGTCTAAATAAGTTCCCTAGGTGCTTGACTGGATAGTTGACTTTAAAACATAGTTGCATGTTAACAGTTGCTAAGTGTGACATAGAGTACTAGTAATGTGAAGTGAAAAATTTTATAGCAAAGACTAAGTTAAAAAGCAGATTATCTCTCAATAAACGGTTTTACATGTGAAATGTGGTGCAATCTTGTTGGTCACATGGTGGAGAATGTCTCCCTGAACCGCAACTGCGCTCTGAAATGTTGCATCTGAAGTTATTATGTCTCCCATGATAATAATTGTTTTTGTTCCCATATTGTCTGTTTCTGTGGTTATCTCTGTCATTAATTACTACAGAAATGCGATCTTTCTCTGTAATTATTACTACTCTGCCAATGGTTGTCATACAGGAGGTGTGTGTTTTGGTTACGATTTACGTTGTAAGAATAGCCTTGTAGTGTCCAGTTATTATTTCTTTCATATCGGAATTCTGACGGATGTGACCTGTAATTGTTGTGTTCCAGTTTTCTCGTCCCGCGATTGTTAGTGTCTATTTCCAATTCTTGTAAGAGTCCCTGAAAAGCTTCAATGTCGTCTTTGCAACGTCCTGCCAAAATAATATGTCGTAAATGTTCAGGCAATTTGATTAACCAAATGCGGATGAGTTCTGAGGGGCTGTATGGGTTTGAAAGATACTGATTCTTATGTAACATGTCTTCGAAATATTTGATAAGACTGGAAAATTCAGACTGGTCGAAATGTTTCATCATTATGATGCTATGTTTTACTCGGTCTTGTGTAGCTTGAGACCAATATGCTGAGAGGAAGGTATGGTAAAATTCTCCTTCACTGTGACAATCGTGAATGACCGATGGCATTCTTACTGCTGGTTCATTCTCTAAGTAGCCACACATAAATTCTGACCTGTGCTCCAATGACCAGTTGGGAGGAAAACAACGAGAGAATTGATGGAGCCATGCTTGTGGATGAATGTCGTTGCCAGAATTCTTAAATGTTTTGAATTTACGAGTAGTAATGAACAGCTTATAGTCAAAATCATCAAGTCGGCGAGTCGCATATCGGTCATTGTTACTTAGTTTCGGCGGTTCTATCTCAAAATTCGATGTACCTTGCCAATTTCTTCCATAATTTCTGAAGGGCCCTGTGTTATTATTTTGTGGCTGTTCCGTATTTCTATGTCCCTCTTCCCGTATAGGAGCAACTGATCTTGTACTTCCTGTATTTCTCTTTTGTACTGTGTATTGATTTGATTTTGATTTTGTTTGAATTTACTAATTTGTTCATACTCTTCTGTGTCAGTGAAGGCTACAGGACTCGTCTCATTCAGATCATCTTCTACCTTTGTAGATAAGTTAGTGAACTGATCCGAAAGTTCGGTTACTTTCTCCAATAGTGAACTGATTTCCTCAGTGTGTTTTTCTGAACCAAGTTTCAGAGTGTCCATTTGTGCTGAAATCGTATCTACTGTGTCCTTTAAGTTTTCCTGAGTTTTTGCAAGTTGCGTAACCGAATCGGTACATGCAACTGAGTCAATTTCAGCTTGCAAGGTGTTGTGTCTAGACAAGACAGCCTAGACACAATGAGAGGAAGCCGACAGGCACGCGCTAAGCCAAAGAGGGTGCGTGAGGTCTGAAACCGGATACGTAATGATTGCTATAAAGAAAAGTACGTAGCTTCTGTAATACTTAACTTTAATCCATCCTTTTGGTACATATGGAGATTGTGGCGATACAAGTGAGACTCTTTAGATACATGCAATGTTACTAATGGCGCCTTGCTAGGTCGTAGCCATTGACTTAGCTGAAGGCTATTCTATCTGCTCGGCTAATGAGCAATGCTTCGACCATGTAGTCGCTAGCAAAGTCGTCCGTACAACTGGGGCGAGTGCTAGTCCGTATCTCGAGACCTGCCTTGTGGTGGCGCTCGGTCTGCGATCACACAGTGGCGACACGCGGGTCCGACATGTACTAATGGACCGCGGCCGATTTAAAACTACCACCTAGCAAGTGTGGTGTCTGGCGGTGACACCACACAAGGTGTCGTGATTTTCATGAAAAATAGTTTGCAGTTCTTTTATGGCTGCTTCGTGATTCTGTAACGCATATTCATGACGCGAAAAAAGGTTGAAAATGCTCACAAATTTGTGTTTTTACGTCATTACAGACTTTTGGACATTTCGATTCGATTTTAAGTAACTCAGCCGTTAAACCTTCACGTGTTTGTTCAAGCGTTTGTTCCATTGAGTCTAACATTTGAAGCTGTTGCTTTGTTTGTCTGTGATTTTGTTCCATCATGTCTAACTTTTGAAGATTTTGTTGCATTGTGTCTAACTTTTGCTGTCTTTGTCTCTGATTTTGTTCCGTTGTGTCTAACTTTTGAAGTTTTGATCAATTGTGTCTAACTTTTGAAGCTTTTGTCCCATTTGTTGCATTAATTGTAATAACAATGCATTGGTGTCTGAAACATGTACCTCAGTGCTATTCGGCAGTGCATTTGAACCAGCAATATTCGCATTTTGAAAAGCAGAAAATGTGTCTAGACTATTTTGAGAAAACGGTGATGACATAAAACCTGAATCTACAGCATTTGCAAGATTGTGTCCTGTCATTTCAGATTCCTGAGGCGAGCTGTTGCCTATCAATCGATCGATAATGCTCCCTGTTCACTAATTGTTTCACTGTCTACACCATTACTTGCCACCCACTCCATTTCCCTATGCAAAATTACCAAATTACAATGTTGAACATTAGTTAATTCGTTACACGGTGGCGCTAACACACCACTCTCGTCTTCACTGTCATTTGCTCAGTTTACTTTGGAGCCTAGTATTACGTTTTTCACATGCCATTATTGTCACAATATTTCACACAAAAACACAGAAAAGCACAATTTGAAGAGCAAAAATAAGAAAACACATTAGCATAGCACTGAAAATTATATCTCGTTAATTGCTAGTGCAGCTGCGAAATACTTGGTGCAAATCTACATGCATGCCACAACTGTTATAGTGTACAACAATGAAAAACTACAACTACAATGGAAATTCCTACTATAGTTACACACTAGCAATAAACAATAGCTACACTAATTACACAAACTACAAGAAAAAATCAGAAGATTCCAGTGAGGTATCCTGGCAGGGTCGCCATATGGAAAGTCCCCTTAGAAAAATTAATGAATTACTGTGCTGGTAAACCTCTTATGTTATTTGATTTTCAAACAGCTGAGCAGAACTGAATGTACTCAAATATTTCACTATTTACCTATTCTGATCAATACTAAACTGACACACAATATTTTTAGCACTACACAATCTGACTTTCAAAAATTCCTACAGAAGAATGGCCGTGACTAACAATAACCTGTACCTTTCATGAATCACTTACCTCACAAAAATCTTTGTTATTCCAAATACTGCAATACGGCGAGCGCCACTACTGTCAGCTATATAAAAAATTCTAACTGCTGAAGGCACTAACTACTGATAGGTATAGTTAGCAAATGAAAGGTTTTGATAGAGAACAAACAATGTACTTACCTTAATAGTGTTCAAAAGTCATAATATATATATCAGTTCACGACATCCAGCCTTACAAATATACTGTCTCTGATGGACACACATCCAGATCATCTGCTCTCAACACTCTGCCATTTCTCTCCCCACATCCACCACTGCTGGTGGCTCACCTCCAACTGCGCAACGCTACGCACTGTTAACAGCCAACTGAGCAACACTACAACAGCAAATTCCAAAAATGCAAACCAGCCACAGACTGCACACAGCACAGTCAGTGATTTTCGTACAGAGTGCTACGTGATGTTACCAACATAAAAACGTAAACAGCCTACTTACAAAGTATGTGGATATTTGGAGGGAACCGTTAATAGTAGTAATGTTATCAAATGAATACATAAATGCTAAATCAAGATGACCAGTTCAGTGGATCTAATCTAAAAGTTTACATTTCATGCATATCTGGGATAGTATTTCATACTGAATCAGAGGTGGGTCATAATCAAACATTCGCCACTGGCCTACCAAACGAATCGTTTGGGGATGCATCCTTCCTGGAACGTTTTTCTCTCTATTGTCGCTGATGTTTATGCATATCAGTTTTCACTGTTAGTTACAACAAAACATACAGATTCCCTTGTATTCTCCCTAAAAGCATATTACCAGTTTTCTGTAGTTTCTGTTATTTGTGTGAGTCGTGCGCTAGGCTTTACTAATTTACTATGCTGATAATGTGAAAATCTGCCCCCTTTTACTGCTATTGATACGCTGATTCTAGTCCATAAAACTAAATTCTATCAATCGAACATCCTACTTATTAAAATTTTAGTCTCTCTCTGAATACCGTTTATGGATAAAAGCTGTGGCTGACTTTCGAAACGTACTTCTATCAGAGGAATCTCTGTAAAGCTGAAAATAGTTTTTCGTACCTTAAGACTTTGTGACAATGAACTGTCTGTGTCGCATAGGATATTGTCCCCTCCCCCCCCCCCCATCCCCCTCCCACCTAAGATTACGTAGTTCTCCGGGTTTGTGCCAGTATGTATTTAGCGAATATATTTTTTTTCTTCAGTTGTCAGTCTTACACATTGCTGCGCAAAACTTACGGGCGAAAGTAACTTTAGCATGACGTTTCACAGTCAAATAATGCAGCTAGTTGAAATGTTGACCATACATACAGTGTTTTCCAGGGGAATGGTCAGTATTCAGGGATATGGCAGGAACGATCATTCAGAGCAAAAAAGTCTGGTAAGCACAGGGTCTAAAATGCATACCTCGAGAGCTATGGCAATTCTTCATCTTCGATACTGTGAAACAAATCTCTTACAAGATCTTTGCTTTCCATGTTTCGAGAGGTAGCAGTATGGACCGAGACAAGGAAAAAAATCCCAGTAAACAAGGGTTCCAAAGTACATTCCTAAAGCGCCGTGTGCATTTGTTCATATTCGCTGCTGTGAATCACATCTCTTTTGCTGAGAAAGTGCTCACAGCTCTTAAGGTTTACATTTTAGAACCCATCTTTACTTCACACTTTTTTCTTGTTTTGGTTCAAATGTTTCAAATGGCTCTGAGCACTATGGGACTTAACTTTTGAGGTCATCAGTCCCCTAGAACTTAGAACTACTTAAACCTAACCAACCTAAGAACATCACACAGTGCCGGAGGCAGGATTCGAACCTGCTACCGTAGCGGTCGCGCCGTTCCAGACTGTAGCGCCTAGAACCGCTCGGCCACTCAGCCCCGTTTCTTGTTTTGGTCTATGCTACCTTTGTAATGGAAAGCAAAGAGTTTGAAGTAGACGAGATCTGTTCAAATTATCTGACGAACAGACGTCATAGCTCTCAAGGTACGCATTTTAGAACCTTTGTTTGCTAGACTTCTTTGGTTCGAATGATCGTTCCTGTCATATCGCTGAATGTTGGCCAGACATTCTGGCACATCCCGTAGAAAGGGCCGCTACAGTGCAATACAGAAGGTAACTGAAAGAATTTCGCATGAGACAGTCAGAGCTGACACTTTTATTCGAATACAATTGTTACACTGAAGTCACTACGACTCATGGTGGCCCCCAGCAAATTAAAAGCGGCGGGATGCGGTTCTTGATAGTTTGTGTGTGACCACCACGGACCGGACGCATTCTCTGCAACGTGCTCCCCAGATGGCCACAAGACTTGTAAGGAGTACTTGTGATAGGGTGTTCCTTTGTCTCCACCATCGCGGCTGATAACTGCTTGACAGTCGTCGGTGCACATAGATTTGCTACAGTACGTCTCACCAACGCATCCCATAAATGCTAGATGGGAACGGACAGGCAAGCAATTTTCTGAATATCCTCTGGTTCCAAGAGTGCTTCCACCTGTGCTGATAGACGCAGTGGCATCTTATAAATGAAATCAGGGGCGAATGGAACCCTAAAAAGAAGCTCATTGGGAAGGTCTGGCACAATAATGTTGACTTGTTACTCTACTGCGTTCAAAGATTTAGAAATCAGGACGCCCATGCAACATTATGCCTCCCCATATGGAACAACTGCACCACCAAAACGATGATTTTCGTAGTGGTGGGAACACTTAATACACCCAAGAAATATTCTCGCACGTGATCGGTTTGGTGATTCAGATTCTGCGAAGTGGGGAGGGAAAATTTTGCAAAGGGACGTGCTGTCCTCCAAATCTTTGAACACGGCACACTCACTGCTCAATGTTATTGTGATACTGTAGTCCGTCTTTTCAGGGTTGCTTTCAGCACTGACATTAGTTATTTACTTGACACTGCGCGATCGCGTGGATCAGCACAGCTGGAAGAGCTCTGGGAACGAGAGGATATTCAGCAAGTGGACTGCTTGAGAGTTCCCATTGAGATGTGTGGGAGACGTTAGGGAGACACATTGCAGCACGTCCACCTGCAACCAGCGACCACCCAGTAGTAGTGGAGGAAATGACCGCCCTGCCACAAGAACTTTTTGTCAACCCTCTGGTCAGCGTGGGAGCACGCTACAGAGCGTGTTCTGCTGTCAGCGGTTACCACACACCCCATTAAGAACCATGTCCCGCCATTTTTAACTTTTAGGAATCATCGCGAATCGCAGGGACATAGTGTAAAAATTGTGTCTGAATAGAATGTAATTTCTGTTCGTTTCATTGCATGTGTTTTTCGTTTACGTCCTGTACTATACAGTAACGGTTCCTTCTATGTATAGTTCAAGTTCCATCGAACAATGATACTTATCAGCGATACATCAGGCTAAAGTCACTTTCGTCCCTGCATTTTGCGCACCATTGTAATAATAAGCTAAGCTGTTATCTGCGTGCACCATAATTACAATTAACTTGGCTCGTATTAAATATTTCTCGCTAAAACCTTGTTATATTAAGGAAATAAGAACTAACTTTTGTTTGAATAGTCTACTGTGGTGAAATCAGCTTCTTGTCGGCATACAAGGCGTAACAGGTTTAAGTGCAGATATTTCTGTTCGTGACAGGATGGTGTACTGAACAACGTTGTATCAGTTATTTCCAGAACAATAACTATAGCCGTTAGGTGTGGTGTGTTTTTAGGGAAAGCCATTAATGCATACTTTCCCCGGGTATGTAGTCAAGTATTGAAGTGTGTCCACACTGGTACGTGTAGTCCACTTAGTTACAACCGTGCAGAAAACACCAGGTAGCGTTTTATGCGACGTGTTTATGGGAAGATTGTTCGATGTAGAGAAAAACAACCAACACACTGACCTGTGTACATATTAAGGTAACAAATACAAAAATATCTGCACTTATACCGACTATACCCTGTGTAAAATGAATTCATTAGTGCACAACTCTTACTAGTAGAGTTGACAGCAGTCTCTAAGTACGTGGACATCGTACGCCGGTTGCCTTCACTGTGCAGAGTTGCACAGTCGGCTTTGCACAACAGTTGTTCAAGGTGGCCGCCCTGCTCTGGAGGGACAAACGCGCACCCTGCGGGCACTAATTAGGCAACAAGCAGGGAGCCGGGCAGCCCTAGCTTTGCCTGTTCCCGCGCCGTTTGTGTAGGACTAGCCGGCGTCCTGGGCCCTTTAACGCCCTCAGAAGATCGCTTCTGCTTAGCAGAGTACCCGTCCCAGCAGCTGCTCCTCTGTTGGCTCTGTCTGCATCGTGGCTGACTTGTACCGTTCAGACGCAGCTTACACCAGCGACTGTCCTCGGAAGTCTAGCAGCGCTTAGCAAACTAGCTGTATCACCATGTACGTACAGAGTGATAATTCAGTATAATCCGAGTGTTATATCTACGTGAACGTGTATTTATTTCCCAAGGAGAACACTACCTTTATGCAGGCAGTTACAAAACGGTATGACAAACTGCGAGTGATTGTACAGGTCGCTTGAGGAACAAATTGAGGATAAAAACCCCTGTACCCGTGTCCGGGTACGGCATGGAACGTCGAATTTGTTGACACGGGCCCCATGTCGCCTGGCCACCCCTTCGGTAGCAAAGGTGACTTCGTACGCTGACAGATAGTAGGCGTAACGTCTCGCATTGATGTTCCTTATTGAGTGTTCGCAGCTGATTGCCCGATCGCCAGAGGAGAGGGTGGAACGATCTGCTGGGTACACATGCCTTGTCGTCTATGAATGCAATGCCCTGTTGCCTCGATGGATGACAGTTTCAGACATAGGTTTCCATCCACAGTTTACTTTTCACCTGGAGCACTCTGAAAATTCCTGTGTTTTTCAGTATACAGGAGAGAAATAAACTGCTGATTGAAACCCTTGTCCAAAACCGTCATCCACAGAAGTAACAGAACATCATGTTCATGGGAGACAAGGCCTATTTACGCAGCAGCTAGTTTCGTCGTTTCCACTGGGAATCGTGGTGTTCAGTCGCGATCGCTGAATAACAAACAGCGTTGCGAAATATTCCGCCTGCGTTGCGTCAGCATGCAAAGTCAAGTTCGCTGTCGTAAGGGTGGACTAATGGCAGACACCAGCGTCTGTAACTTCGACGCTCTTTAGCGTGGTTGGATGACCTTTCCGGACACAGGTTCCTATCGTCAATTTGTTCTTCAAGACACTCTCAACAACCATAAACAATGAAAACTGAACCAAAGTGCTGCATGGTAATTCAAACTCGTTTATTCAAAACATGCTACCAGTTTCGACGCGGAAAAGCATCGCCTTCAGGCCCGTGTATGTTGAAACGTTCGTAGCATGATATTAAACAACTCTCACTTACCTTACTGTCATTTTGTGTGTGTTTCCATATAGATTGACCTAAGGATGGTGCTTTTTTGCGTCGAAACTGCAGCATGTTTTGAATAAACGCTGTGTAAATTACAACACAGTCGTTGGTTTAAATATTAATTATTCAAGTGTTTTATGTATAAGCTGCCGTCCCACCGTCCTCGATTACCAGAGATTTTCAACAACCTGTCGGAATTTGTTGGTATCGTTATGTAGCATCTTGCGTATGTTCACAGAAAAAAATGAAGCAGATAATCGTTAGAGAAAGGCCCGAAGCGAACTATTAAATTCCCAACACTTCAAAAGGTAAAGATTTCGATGCACTATTAGGCGTGGTCTTATGTGTGGTAGTATGACGTTGCCTTTCTATGACATTAGAACTGACTCATTCAGCCTCCTATTGTGTAACAGAGATTCTGGGCAACGTGTAAGGCGACTGACTGGAAGAATGTACAGGATAGTGGGTGATAAGACTGTGTGTTTAAAGACGGTGGCTTAATCCACCAACCTGAAACTTCAGCCCAGGCTCCTCCCCTCCTCCATGGCACAGAAGTTTGCTGACACGCTGAAATGTTCCATCACAATACAGATGTTCGACACGGAGAGATTTGGTGCTACTACACCAATCAGTCATTGTAGTATCAACTCTACCATTTACGTTATTCTTTCACATGACTGCACCGTTCACACGTTATTCACTTACATAAATCGAAATCACTTTCACCGACAAACTACACAAGGTAATCGCTCGTTTCGCGTGAGCATCATCAAGTTCTGTCTGTTGCGATAATCACTTTATTCGTTTGTACATATCGTAATGAAACGCTCACCCTCACCGTATGCTACAAAGCACGATTTCTACAGGCATACTTCTTATGACACATTTCATAATTGCAACAAATGGCTAAATCAGCTTGCTGCGGCAGATATATATGAAATAATATGCGCGAATTCTCTTAGAATGTGCACTAAAATGTAGCGTTACACTGTTACGCGGCACATACTACCACGGACCGACAAATAAATGCCTTTTTTCCCTCAGACATGCCTTTTATCATCAACCTCGCCTCGAGTTCCAACGAACAAGACAAGCTTCTCGAAATCTCTGTATCGGTGAAACTCATTCTGCATTTGCACGACAACCGCCACCCGCTGCGAGCCAAAAAACGAACGTGACACCAACGGTGGACTTCACTTAGCAGCAGGAAGCGATATGCAGCTTGTGCACAGTTTAGCTTGGAATTTTTCACGTAACCATACGTGAAGGAAGTGATACGTGACATCAGTACCAATTAATAAAGAAACTGTACAGTGTGCGTCAGTGCTTCAAGACTTTCGAATTTCAAAGCATCGTAGACTCTTAACCTGCAAATTGCAAGTAGCTGAAAGTGTGGACACATAACGATCCATTAGGTACGAAGTCAGAAATATGGGTTATAGTAATTTGCACGTACTGGGGATACCGTATTGGGGAAAACCAGTGACTATCTTGTAATTTTTGACTATGTACAACAGGACTTTAAAGGCAAGTTGCACATTATTATGGCAGACCAAGTAACTTACATTGAACGCTGTGCTACACTTCAAACTGACACTAGTGCATGGCCGGCCGGTGTGGCCGTGCGGTTCTAAGCGCGTCAGTTTGGAACCACGTGACCGCTACGGTCGCAGGTTCGAATCCTGCCTCGGGCATGGATGTGTGTGATGTACTTAGGTTCGTTAGGTTTAAGTAGTTCTAAGTTCTAGGGGACTGATGACCTCAGTAGTTAAGTCCCATAGTGCTCAGAGCCATTTGAACCATTTTGAACTGGTGCATGACACCATTTGCTAACATAGTCAGCATATCTCTACATCTACATCTACATCTACATTGATACTCCGCAAGCCACCCAACGGTGTGTGGCGGAGGGCACTTTACGTGCCACTGTCATTACCTCCCTTTCCTGTTCCAGTCGCGTATGGTTCGCGGGAAGAACGACTGTCTGAAAGCCTCCGTGCGCGCTCTAATCTCTCTAATTTTACATTCGTGATCTCCTCGGGAAGTATAAGTAGGGGGAAGCAATATATTCGATACCTCATCCAGAAACGCACCCTCTCGAAACCTGGCGAGCAAGCTACACCGCGATGCAGAGCGCCTCTCTTGCAGAGTCTGCCACTTGAGTTTATTAAACATCTCCGTAACGCTATCACGGTTACCAAATAACCCAGTGACGAAACGCGCCGCTCTTCTTTGGATCTTCTCTATCTCCTCCGTCAACCCGACCTGGTACGGATCCCACACTGATGAGCAATACTCAAGTATAGGTCGAACGAGTGTTTTGTAAGCCACCTCCTTTGTTGATGGACTACATTTTCTAAGCACTCTCCCAATGAATCTCAACCTGGTACCCGCCTTACCAACAATTAGTTTTATATGATCATTCCACTTCAAATCGTTCCGTACGCATACTCCCAGATATTTTACAGAAGTAACTGCTACCAGTGTTTGTTCCGCTATCATATAATCATACAATAAAGGATCCTTCTTTCTATGTATTCGCAATACATTACATTTGTAATACATTACATTTCTCTCAACAGCTCCCAGTCATTTCTAATACATGTTCAGTTCCTCGATGATAGAAATGCGTTTCTTGGTCGCGTGGCGTTTCTATAACTACAGTACGAACTCCCTCAAAGTTGGAAAACCTCTTTTCCCTAAGGTGTCCCATTAGCTTGCCGAAAATATGGAAATAGCATGATGAAATACCTGGTATGCTCGATCAACACCACCCATGTATGTGCGGCCTTGGCCTAATCGTTTCCTCCATCTCACCATATCGGATTTGAGCCGTATACCTCCAGAATTTGACGGTGAGTCTAGGTACTATTTGCTGACGAAAAGCATGTTATCCCGCATAGTTTAATTTTGGAATACGTTTCCAGTTGCCGCGTCATTTCAATCGCACAATGTCATGCGCGCACTGCGGTGAAACCTTCTCAGCAAGATATGTGGATCATGTGCTGTCTTCTGAGAATGAGCTGCACTTATTGTGCAATGGTCTTAGCATGGGACGTCATGTCTAACTTACATTTTGAAGTCTCTACGTATTTCAGCTTCAGGTTACTCAGTCTTTGAGTTGGAGACCACAAAACAAGTACTTCGTACTACTGCACCTGTATTTATTACATACCTATCGATTCTTTCACCACATTTCAGGGCTTGTAATTCATTTATAGAGGTAATAGCGTGAAAAAATGAATCACGTGTGAAATAAATTCAGAATTGAATACCCAGACAAGCAGTATGCATTTACTTAAGTAGAAAGATTACCACATAAGGAGATTCGAAATAGACATGTGAGTGGACACCGCTCAAGCAAAAACTGTCTTCATAAAGAATAGAAGTATTTAGCCTCCAAATGTAGCATCCACGAAATGTGGAAAATGCTTCATACAGTACATATATGAAATATTGATAAATATTTGTGTGAAAACTGAACTTACACATTATTTTCTATTTACGAGTGTCACTCCAAAAGAAATGCAGACAATTTTTGTTTAGAATCCATCTTTTATTCTACATGTTTGAAAGTTTTACTGTGTGTAGATACATCCCTTAGGAACAATACTTTCATTTCTCCGCTTAATTTCCATCCCTGCGAGTTTTGTGATCGCTTCCACGGTTTTTTGACTGACATGTGGCCGTGCATTGTCGTGCAACAGCAAAACATCCTGCTTTTGCCGATGTGGTTGAACACGACTCAGTCGAGCTTGAAGTTTCTTCAGTGTCGTCACATATGCATCAGAATTTATGGTGGTTCCACTTGGCATGATGTCCACAAGCAAGAGTCCTTTGGAACCGAAAAACACTGTAGCCATAACTTTTCCAACAGAAGGTGTGGTTTTGAATTTTTTTTTATTGGGTGAATTTGCATGATGCCACTTGGTTGATTGCCTCTTCGTCTCTGGTGAAAAATGATGGAGCCAAGTTTCATCACCTGTCACAATTTTCCCAAGAACTTCATCTCCACCATTCTCGTACTGATCTAAAAGTTCGCTCCATAACGTTTTCCTTGTTTCTTCGTGAGCCACTGTCAACATCCTGGGAACCCACCTAGCACAAGCCTTTTCATAACGACAACACTTTCAGTATTCTGCAAACACTTCCTTCCCCTATCCCAACGTAGCGTGACAATTCGTTCACTGTGATGCGTCTGTCAGCAGTCACCAGTTAGTTAAATCTGTGCACATTGGAGTGTGTGCAGTACGAGGCCTGCCGCTGCGAGGACAATCCTCAATATTGCCGTGCCCGCTTTCATCTCGTAACCTGTTTGCCCACCAACTAACTGTACTGCTATCGACAGCAGCATCTCCATATACCTTTTTCAACCTCTTGTGGGTGTTTCCCACTGTCTCGTTTCCACAGCACACGAATTCTATGACAGCACGTTGCTTCTGACGAACGTCAAGTGTAGCAGCCATCTTGAAGACATGCTGTGACGGTGCCACTCACGGGAACAGTTTGAACTGATTGTGAAAACAAGTGGGAAGGATGTATCTACACACTGTGAAACTTTAACACATGCAGGATGAAAACTGTATTTTTACAAAAATAGTGTGCATTTGTTTTGGAGTGACCCTCATACTTGCATCCACAGTCCTCCAGTAGTTTAGAAAAATCTCCCAAAAAGGTCGATTATATATTGACACACTTCATAGCGAGGTGTCACTTGGAGAGAAGCAAAATGGGCCGAAGCCGCCACAGAGAGAGAAAAGAAAGACATATAATAACAGTCCTGGAGGCAAAAGGCAACTTATTTACTTTAGTAGTTTTAGAACAGAGAATGGGGATTCTTTCGAGGCATAATGCTAGAATAGCACAGATGGAGCTGAAATAAGCTGAGAGAAATGTAGACGTGCTTAGGAGAATAGGTGAGAAGAAAGACGACGGTAAGCCATCGCAACAAGACTGATGTGGCTTACCGGATGTTTACTTGGACATTTTGGCGTTAAGTCGTCAGCTGTTATTTCAGATACCTCGTTTTACACTTGAACTACAGTGACTAGTAAAAGTGACGTAAATTGTTCAGTACCTTCTGCCTCCGCAATATGTTACGTAAATTCATTTGGCATTGTGCTGTTCTCATCACCATTCCAGAATCATCGACGCGCCAGCCGCCGTTCGCCGAAGTGGAGTCAAATGAAAAGACTTGCACTACGCGCCCGAAGAAAACCTGATAGGGTCTTCTAGCGAATAATACTATACAAACATCTCTTTTTCATTAAAAATGCACATGTAAATTCGAAGCGCGATCACAACAAATGTAAATCATGTAAGATCAATAGTTTACTTAGTGAACACGTCGCAAATAAATTCATTATATTATTTACAATTGTTTTTTTACGTTTTCGTGGACTGATTAGATTAATATATTCTGTCATAAGTTAGAAATTAACTTCTTGAGCCCACTGCTTTTGGGTTACTTATTATTATTTACAACTTTTTTTACGTTATAGTGGAGTGACTAGATTAATATAGTATGTCATAGCTACGAAATCAACTTCTTCGGCCCACTGCTTTTGTGATACTTCAGTAATATTATAGTTGCCGTAACGTTGTGTTGACTACTGTTTCTGTATTATTTCTCGAGTGAAGTTGTTAATGACGTTTTGATAAGATTAGAAGTATTCACCTATGGCCCTCGTATTTAGCGACAGCGATAGCATTAGTGCAACTTTTAATCATTAGCTAAATTACTGTGGTTAATGTTGAGTAGTCCATAAAGAAGTCTGTTGTGAGTCCTGAAAGTAATAAGCTCGAGTGATGATGGACGACCATGTTTTTCACTCACTTAAATACAGACTACTTTGTCCGCTGCTGACTCAAGTTTACGTATAGCTATTTTTGTATTATGGGCCTGGCATTACTGGCGTCAAAATGTTGGTAGACAGTTTTTTTTCAAATTCCGGGACCAGCTACCTCCCACATAATAGAGGCTAACCAGAGTGGTTTGTTTATGACCTGTAGACGTAGGCATGGGCAGTTACCTATTCCAGATTTCCATCACGTTGAATTTTTAGTATTTAAGTTGAAATTTTTTCTGATTGTTGTCTTGGCATGATGGTGATAATTTTGGGATTTTACGAGGGCAGTTCAATAAGTAATGCAACACATTTTTTTCTGAAACAGGGGCATTGAAATACACCAGGTTATTCCCCAATCTTTTAGCTACACAACACTATTTTTCAACGTAATCTCCATTCAATGCTACGGCCTTACGCCATCTTGAAATGAGGGCCTGTATGCCTGCACGGTACCATTCCACTGGTCGACGTCGGAGCCAACGTCGTACTGCATCAATAACTTCTTCATCATCCGCGTAGTGCCTCCCACAGATTGCGTCCTTCATTGGGCCAAACATATGGAAATCCGACGGTGCGAGATCGGGGCTGTAGGGTGCATGAGGAAGAACAGTCCACTGAAGTTTTGTGAGCTCCTCTCGGGTGCGAAGACTTAAGTGAGGTCTTGCGTTGTCATGAAGAAGGAGAAGTTCGTTCAGATTTTTGTGCCTACGAACACGCTGAAGTCGTTTCTTCAATTTCTGAAGAGTAGCACAATACACTTCAGAGTTGATCGTTTGACCATGGGGAAGGACATCGAACAGAATAACCCCTTCAGCGTCCCAGAAGACTGTAACCATGACTTTACCGGCTGAGGGTACGGCTTTAAACTTTTTCTTGGTAGGGGAGTGGGTATGGCGCCACTCCATTGGTTGCCGTTTTGTTTCAGGTTCGAAGTGATGAACCCATGTTTCATCGCCTGTAACAATCTTTGACAAGAAATTGTCACCCTCAGCCACATGACGAGCAAGCAATTCCGCACAGATGGTTCTCCTTTGCTCTTTATGGTGTTCGGTTAGACAACGAGGGACCCAGCGGGAACAAACCTTTGAATATCCCAACTGGTGAACAATTGTGACAGCACTACCAACAGAGATGTCAAGTTGAGTACTGAGTTGTTTGATGGTGATCCGTCGATCATCTCGAACGAGTGTGATCGCACGCTCCGCCATTGCAGGAGCCACAGCTGTGCACGGCAGGCCCGCACGCGGGAGATCAGACAGTCTTGCTTGACCTTGCGGCGATGATGACATACGCTTTGCCCAACGACTCACCGTGCTTTTGTCCACTGCCAGATCACCGTAGACATTCTGCAAGCGCCTATGAATATCTGAGATGTCCTGGTTTTCCACCAAAAGAAACTCGATCACTGCCCGTTGTTTGCAACGCACATCCGTTACAGACGCCATTTTAGCAGCTCCGTACAGCGCTGCCACCTGACGGAAGTCAATGAAACTACACGAGACGAAGCGGGAATGTTTGAAAATATTCCACAAGAAATTTCCGGTTTTTTCAACCAAAATTGGCCGAGAAAAAAAATGTGTTGCATTACTTATTGAACTGCCCTCGTACATATCTCTGAGTTAATGAAATTGTATTTTAATTAGAATCACATATTATTCATTTACTATCTTACTCGTCTTGGTTACCCAAAATTCAGTGTCGGACAATACACAGCGACGCACTAACCATTTGATAAACGGTCTTTCCGAACGGTCAGTAACTACTAAGTTCACGTAGTTTACGGATTCCTAGAAATACAGACCAACACTCAACAAGGTCGTCATTAACTTACAAGATCACTGCAGCGTGAATGCCGAAAGAAAGGAAATCGTAAAACAAACAACAGTGTGGAATTGTATTCAATGGCGTTTAATGAGGACTTCAAGTGATACCAGGCAATTGGCAGCACATGGCAGAGGTGCACACGTGTTTAAGGTCGGAACTCCGTAAGATGGCGCTCCCCCTGTAACGTCTATTTGCGCCGTCTGCCATTCCACGAAAAACTGGCCGCAGTACCTCAGACTCCGTGTCTGTGTTGTGTGTTGCCGGGAAATCTGAGTCACTGTCGGCTACAGGACCCCTTCCTCTTTGATTAACATGTTCTAAATCTGCATCTACATTTATACTCCGCAAGCCACGCAACGGTGTATGGCGGAGGTTACTTTAGGTGCCACTGTCATTACCTCCCTTTCCCGTTCCAGTCGCGTATGGTTCGCGGGAAGAACGACTGCCGGAAAGCCTCCGTGCGCCCTCGAGTCTCTCTAATTTTACATTCGTGATCTCCTCGCGAGGTGTAAATAGGGGGAAGCAATGTATCCGATACCTCATCCAGAAACACAACCTCTCGAAACCTGTACAGCAAGCTACACCGCGATGCAGAGCGCCCCTCTTGCAGAGTCTGCTACTTGAATTTGCTAAACATCTCCGTAACGCTATCACGCTTACCAAATAACCCTGAGACGAAACGCGCCGCTCTCCCTCTTCGTCGTTGTCATACATTCTGTCTCTCATTATCACTGATTCTCAGCCACTTCCACTTTCTCCTCATTGTTCCTCTCCCATTGGCACTGTCACCTTCAATCTTTTCCTAGCACTGTTATGTCACTGTCCACTACGTTCCACAGCCACTGTGCCCCTCTCTTTCTTCCATACTACCACTGTCTCCTTCGCTCTTTCTATTCCACTACCATTGCCTACTATCTTCCAGTGTTTATTACTTTTCGGTCTCTTTCTCACTGCCACTGCCCGCTTCTCTCTCAGCATCAAAAAGCGCTCATATGCTCACATGCCAAAGTTTTCGGGAAAACCCTTAAATGCTCTGAGGAACGCAGAACGACGCGGCTGGCACCTCACTTTACAGTCAGTGTTTTAATAAACAGGAGCGTACTCACCGTTTTGTATACGAATAGGTGGATCTTCCGCTGGTTCCCTTCTGTTGTGTGCTACAGCAGTGCATGTCACTCATTTGCAAAGGATTTTACGGGACAATAAAGTTTTGATAGTTTGCTTATGTTCTGTTAAAATAAAACAAAGCTATCTAATTTTACATCTCGGACTGAATTTTTTCTCCACGAAAACTGTGCACATGCTTCAGTACCACAACAATATGAGATTTCCGGAATCCTTCTGATGATCATGGATACACTTTACAGCGTATTTCTTTGTGCTACGTCACTTCATAAACTACATGTTTGCTCACACCGAATTTTACGTTTGAAAGCAGAATAAATTTGAACATCTGTACCTCGGAAACGGAAAGACGTCAAGAACATTTTCAAGGTTCTTCGAGATCGGGATCTTAGGAATTTATTGTAAAATTACAGCCTTTTGCTCTGCATAGATGTCTTGGAATCCGCGGCTCGGTTGTGGTATCCAAAAACAATGTTTTCGAGATGTTTTGCGATAACGAATAAAGGTTTTTAAACACGGGAAGACGGCACTTCCATGCAAATGCCTAGAGAATGTACCGCTAAAATTAAGGCACTATGCTGTGGTTATTTTTTATTTATACATAGATGGAAAAAAATCACAACAGCAAGAAGAAGTTGTACGTCATAGACTAAAATTGGTGGGCGTGTTTCTACATCTGAAAGATTATGACTACTCAAATGTCGCTGCAGTCGCATAGGGTGACAAAAATGTCGTTATCAACACTACGCTGAGTTTGAATGAGGTCATTTAATAGGGCTAACAGAAATTGGTTGTTCCTTTTGCGATACTGCAGGAGGACTTGGCAGGAGTACAACCATTGTACATGATTGCTGGCAGTGGTGGTAAGGAGAATGTACAGTCACAATAAGATTGGGTTCCGGACGGCCACAGGGCATTACCAAGAGGGAAGACCATCCTGTTTGGATGAGTTACTACAGTATGTATATAAATTTTGATATACAAAAAGCGCATGCTAGAAGTGTTTTAGAACAAGTAATATACATCCGACAAATATTATCACTGCTAAAAATATAATGAAAATTAACTTATTACAAAAATATTAACAATGTAGGTAGCCTGTTTTATTTTGTGAAAGACAAAAGGAAAATAAAAATAATTATAAGAGATTCTGGAAGATAAATTTTACTGAAGTACCTATTATGACAAATGGCAATCCGCCAATAGTCGTACACTGTATAAAAGACAAGTGAGAGGTACAGTATTACATGTATGGATGTTATGTTGAGAAACCCTGTCTTTATCACTTGACTTTCATGTTACTGGCCCAGAAGTTATCAAAGTCTACAGACTATACAATTTAAATACTGACACAGAAAAAATACGTCATATGATCAACGACTTTTCTGTGATGCCGTTTGCATAACATAGCGCCAGGTTGTTTACACCCTTGCTACGAGGGTGACCTTACTGCTTCGTGGGGTTAAACCAGCCCGAATCCACGAAGCTCTGACATCCACCTTAACAACTACACTAAGTGTCTAAATCCGTCATTGCTGATAATATTAGTGGCAAACAACTAAAATATATTGGTTATAAAAACTGAGTGCTGGACGATGGACATAAAGAGTAGAAGGAAGCTGCAAGTTGGTATAAACAGGTAGAGAACAGAATGACAGAATGTAAGAATAAGCGTTCTGCCACCAAATTCTGTAGGAAAACTGTGGCGTGCGTACTGTAAGACCTTCAGTACACACACCATCATATTATTTGACCTGTCGCTCTAACGAAGTAGGCGAGTGTCAGCAATATGTCTCGTGGTCTTATCGTGGCGTGTTTATCTTCTGCCGTTAGGTCAGATGACAGAAATGCCACTTGCACGCTTAGAGTAGCAGATTGACGGTAACCAACTTTAAATAGAACTTGTTTCATTTTCACATACATTTATTAAAATAATAACAAGCATAAAAATGACTGAACTTGGTTCTGGATGCTATTTACAGTTGACAATCTGAAGTTCCTTTGGTATTGGTACGTTAATCTTATTCTCACGTATATCTCTGATACTTGACAAAAGTGTCTGATTTATCTTCATGGCTACGTACAGGAATATGGTAATCTTGTTAGGCGCAGACTGAAACTTGACTGTAGACAGGTACAGACATATGCAGACAAATGCAGCCTGGTGCAGACTGGTGCAGACAAATGCAGACTGACCAATCGGGGGTCTGTACACTCGTTATAATACCTCGCGCGTTCATGTATCACTGCGCGAGTATGATCCACGAGGAGAAAAGGTTCTACGTTAGCAGCAATCTCATTGACTGCGTTACATATTAATATGCGGATCGGCGGAAGCAGAATTTGGTCCATCTCTATGGCAGCGCCATCTCGCAGTGCGGATACGGACGAGCATTGCGCCAGCGCTGTTGTGCTTAGCGGGGCGCGCTCTATTGGGAAAGTTGTGTACGCGCTGACTATGCGGAACTATGTACACAACAAAAACTTAACAGTGATAAATAAAAAATTGGCCATATGCGAAAGGACTTCCGTTCTCAGGGTTCCGTATAAACTAAGTTATGTGTATAGGCAGTTCATCCATCCCTGGAATCCAGAATCTTGACAATATTTGATGCATGATGTCGACATTAATACTGGCAATGTCTCGGTCCTGGGAATTCCATATCTTTCTAGAATTTTTCATTTTAGGTTTGAAGGCAGACAATAAATGACAAAAGATGGTATACTCAGCGATAAAACAAAGCAGTGGGCTTTTACCAGAAATATTGACCCTTAGGCAATGTCTCTAACAGTGTATTTTAAATACAACAGTATGATATCTTAGGCACTGTATGATATTACAACACTTGGTAATGGCACTTTGTAGCCGAAATTGTGATCACGTCATTGTAACACTGCAAATAAAAAACAGTGTAATGGAGGTACTGACTTTAAAGAAATATATTATGACTGTGGCCCCATATTACGAAAAAAATTAAGAAGTATTTTCGTTTGTGTGATACAATTACAAATTCAAAGTTTTCGGATTGTTTCTTTATTTATACTGTTAAATCTTGCTCCTTGCCAAATTTCATGAGTTAGTGTCAGTGGGAAGTATACTACAGGTTTTGATGAGTGAGTTTGCGAGTAACAAATTACGTGACATAAATGGCCGTATCATTCCATTGCGTTGACTTAGAAGCTTCAATTTTTCTGTACCGTAAACGACCTAAGGCCTCAATAGGTGGCATATATTTCAACTTGAATTGTCGACCCGTTCACGGGAAGAAGTGTTTCAACAGCCTCACAGAAAGACAGACACACAGACAACAAAGTGATCCTCTAGGGATTTCTTTTCTACCGATTAAGGCTCGGAACTTTAAAAATCAGTGAAAAGCACCTGAGGCAAAAAAAATTAATTAGGAAACACCTGAGCATGAGGTATCAAGGAGAAATTTTGAAGAAAATTAAGGCTGGGAAAGAAGAAATAAAATCGAGGATTGATGATATTATGCTGCCAGAGCTGCTAATTGACGTGGAAGAGCGGTTGAACAGAATGGACAGTGTCTTGAGAAAAGTAGAACAGGGGAAAAGAAATACAGTCGAATTAAATCGGGTAATGCTGAGGGAATTAGACAAAGAAATGAAATACTGTAAGTAGTAGATGACATTTACTGTTTGGGAAAAGGAAAAGCCGTTAACATAGATAGTAAATTTAATATTAGGAAGTCCCTCCTGTAGGTGTTTGACTGGATAGTCTGCCTGCTTAGCTCGATGGTAACACGTTCGCCTATGATACTGCGGCCCGGGTTCGCTTCCGGAACGGGTTGCAGATTTTCTCCGCTCGTGGAGTCGGTGTTGTGTTGTCCTCATCATTTCATCATCACCGACGCGCAAGTCGCCAATGTGGCGTCACCTAAAATAAGACTTGCAACTCGCCGACCGAACTTCCCAGGATGTGGCCTTCCGGCCAACGATGCCCCACAATCATTTCATTTACATTTTTTTTTGTCTTGAGTGTAGCCTAGTGCTAAAGTGAAAAGTGTACGCAAAACAGTTCAGACAAGAAGAGAGTAGAAGTTTTTTAAATGTGGTGTGCCAGAAGACTTCTGAATGTTGGATGGTTAGAACGAGGAACTAATGAAGAAGTACTGAATTGAGTTGAAGAAATAATAAATTAATGGGACAGCCTACCAAAAAGAAGGGACCAGTTGGTGGGACGAGATCTGAGCATCAAGAAATCGTCAGGAGGGAGAAAGCGCAGGAGGGAGGGGCGGAGCATGGGTAAAAACAGTAGAGGGAGACGAAAGCAGGTTCAGTGGCGCATAATATTTTGGTAGGCAACTTTCCAGGTACGAGTATTATTAGTGCACGAACTAGTAGATACCACAAGATCAGTCTGTTTTTCATTCCTCTTACCACGTGGTGCTATCAATCGGGTGGCACACATCGAAAGGGTTGAAAATCACGGTGACTTCAGATGTACTTCCTACACTGCAAGTGACAGGAGGGTAATCTGTCGAATTTTTTGCGGTTTTTAAAGGAATAGTACACTCGCGTATCCATGAATAGAACACTAGCTCCATCCCCGTATTTCCATAAGTACAGCTAACTTTTGTGGCGAATCGGCTGCCGGAGGGGTAATAGTTGGTGGATGACAAATAGACAACTGGAAAAGGAATATGTATTTGTTATGTCATCTAAGTGCAGAAATTAGAGAATTTCAGACAGACATTTATTGAACAAAATTGTTAAGGCTTTGGTGACCACTTTTTGACAAATAACCTGTTGGCGTCTGCCACGGTTTTTGCGACCGACTTTTGATCGATGATTTTTCTGTTGTTTCGCCAGCACGAGTGGCTGGCGTTGTCAAAACTTCACCTTCCATTGTCGGTGGCGCACTGGAATCGAGTTCGTGGCAGCGGACTATGTGTACTTGGTGCACCAACATCCAAGGGCTTTTCTGTGATCATTTCTGGTGCGGTTTTCCTCTTGCTACCTGCAAAGGTCGTTCGCTGCACCACGGGAACCCAGGAGTGTTCGGGTTGTGACTTTCATCTTTCTTGTTGAAGCTATTCTCCTATTTTTATATTATTATAGCCGCTCTGAACAAGCGGGTGTGATAGCTCTTCTCTACGACCAGTTCTTTCATGTCGCCGAATTTTGCTATGTTTTATATTCTGTGATCATGGTGTTGACTGATCGTCCAGTCATTGCAACAGAAACTTTTCCACATGTACATGGTGCGCGGTATATTTCCGACAGTGTAATTGGGTCCCTTTTCTCCTTTGCCTATCTGACATAGTCTTTGATTTTCTTTGTCGGTTTAACAATAGATTTTACGCAATTTTTGCACAATATGCGACCGAGTCTGTCCGTTACTCTGGCCTTGTATGGCAAAAAAGCCGTACTTAAATTTTTGTTTTCCAGATGTGTCACTTCGCTGAATGTTTGACCCTGTTACACTTCCTATACAACTGATGGAGGATCCATTGCTCTAGAACGCTTTCCATGTGTTGCATCTCGCGCCTGAGATGCTGCGGCTCACATATTGGTTTGGTTGCATTACGAGCGTATTAATCATGCCTCTTTACTGGATCGGGTGATGATCTAACATTTCGTGCAGATATCGGTCCATATGTGTCGGTTTTCGGTACACGCTGGGTCCCAGATTTTCGCAATCCCTTGTGACCACCAGATCTACTTCTACTGTAAATTTTTTGTTGACATTGAGGCTGTTCAGGTGTCTTAGGAAGCCACCGAGCTGTTCCTCACTATGGCTCCACACAATGAAGGTATCATCGATGTATCTGCTTCACACCTTAGGTTTACCAGTGTCAAATCCAGTGCCTGTGCTTCGAAATATTCCATGAGGAAGTCGGCCACCACTGAACTAAGAGGATTACCCAAGGCGACGCCTTCCAGTTGTTCGTAGAAACTTCCATTCCATGTGAAATAGCTCGTGGTCAGACTGATATTAAAGAGCCTGGTGATATCTTGCGAGAAAATGGAACCGATCCTGTCCAGAGAGTCACTGAGTGGCACTTTGATAAGCAAAGGAACCACATCAAAGCTGACTAGGATGTAGTTTGGTCCAAGTTATCTCTTTCATGAATGCCTGATTAGTAATCAAAACGTCCTCAATCCCGTGTTCTAACATCGCCACCACTTAATTTTCAATAAAAATCATCAGAAACGACGGCAAAAGACTTTCAGTGTCAGAAGCCACCCACGTTCTGCAATGGCATTGTCAAAGAGGACGGAGGAGCACATAGAGGTTCAGGGCACTCTCTTGCCCTTGGCGTGCGAAACTACACTTAAGGCCGAAATAATCAGCAATGATCAACGGCATGAGGATGCAGAAGGCAATAGAAACCACTGTACATAATGTGTATCCACATCACATGTGGACTTTAATTGAAGTGTCATGTTGATCTCTCCGTTGGCAAAAGTTCCAGACTTGTCCCCATTGGGATATACACGATGGGACTGCCAAGGAGGGGGGAGGGGGAACATGAGAAAAAGACTGAATTATCAAAGGAAGAATAACGTTCTACGAGTCGGGGCTTGGAAGAATGTCAGAAGTTTGAATGTGTCAGGGAAGCTAGAAAATCTGGAAGGGAAACGCTGCGGCTTAATCAAGACAAAGTGGAGCAGTGAAGTGAAATAGATGGAAGGCAAGGATTAGTAATCAGACGAATATAATGTATAGCGTAATATCAATAGCTGCAGAAATAATTCATTGCGTTAAGGGAGACAAAAATGCAATTGTCATGTGGGACTGGAATGCGGTTTTAGGGGAGGAGTAGAGGAAAAGGTTACGAATATTCTGTTCAAGATTCACAATAGGAGTAGGTACAGTTGGAAACGGCCAGTAGATATGGGAAAATTTCCGTAGATTACATCAAGGTCTGGCAGAGATTCCGAAATCAGATACTGGACTGTAGGGCGTACACAGGAGCACATATAAACACATATCAAAATTTAGTAATGATGAAGAGTAGGCTGAAGTTTAAGAGACAAGTCACGAAGAATTAGTCTGCAAAGAATTGGGATAAGGAAGTCCTAAGGAATGAAGACATACCTTGGAAGTTCTCTGAGGCTGTTGATACTGCGATAATGAATAGTTCAGTAGGCAGTTCATTTGAAGAGATTCTAAAGAGGGCAATCGCAGAAGTTGGAAAGAAGACTAGGTAGGCACTAGGAAGGCAATTGCGAAGAAACCATGGATGACAGATGAAATGCTTTAGCTGATCTATGAAAGAAGGAAGTACAAATACGTTCAGGAAAATTCAGGAATACAGAAAAACCAGTCATTTAGGAATGGAATAAACAGGAAGTGCAGGGAAGCTAAGGCAAAATGACTGCACGGGAAACGTGGAAAAATCAGAAAAGAAATGATTGTTGGAAGGATGGATTCAGTATACAAAAAAGTCAGAACAGCCTTCGGTGAAATTAAAAGCAAGGGCTGTAAAATTAAGAGTTCAATGGGAATCCCACGGTTAAATACAAAGGAAAGAGTGGATGAGTGGAAAGAGAGTTGTATGATGATATGGTAGGAGAAGGAACGGGAGTTGACAGGAAAGAAATAGGGGATACAGTATTAGAATTAGATTTTGAAAGGGCTTGGGAAGACTTAAGACCAAATAAGGCTGAAGAGAGAGATAATATTCCATAGGAAATTCTGAATTCATTGAGGGATATATAAACAAAACGGCTATTCGTGTAGCTTTGTAGAATGTATGAGACTGGCGCTACACCATCACACTTTCGGAAAAACATCATTCACACAGTTCCCAAGGTAGCTGGGCTCGACGAGTGCGAGAATTATTGCAGTTAGCTTAACAGCTCATATATTCAAGTTACAGACAAGGATAACATGCGGAAGAGTGGAAAAGAGCCTTTGAGATGTGATCTTATAGAAGAATGTTGGAAATCAGCTGGACTGATAAGATAAGGAATGACGAGTTCCTCGGAGAATCTGCGAGGAAAGGAACATGCGGGAAACACTAATAAGATGAAGGGGTAGGATGATCGAACACCTGTTAAGACATCAGAGTGTAACCTCTGTGGTACTACAGGGAAACGTAGAGGGTGAAACTGTAGAGGAAGTTAGAGCTAGGAACACATCCAGCAAATAACTCAGGAACTATGGTGCTATTGCTACTCTGAGAGGAATTCGTGGCAGGCTGCATCAGATCAGACAGAAGACCGATGACTGAAAAATAAGTAGCAGTCGACCAGCTCCTTATATTGGTAAAAAGAAGTACTATAAATATGTACTTTTGTACTGATCATATTCTTAATAAAGAAACTAGTGTTCAGAGTCAGTAGAGCACTTTCTCTGAAGTGTGTTTGTGTGTGTGTGTGTATGTGTGTGTGTGTGTGTGTGTGTGTGTGTGTGTGTGTGTGTATGTGTGTGTGTGCGTGCGTGTGTGTGTGTATTCTCCCACTCATTTCGGTAAAAGCTTTCAGGGCACCAATGACTTTATATGTTAAAACTAAACATTCTCTTGAATAAACAAAGTGTTTGTTTAGAGATCTAATCCTAAAATCTTCTATTGTTCCACGATCTGACATTTGTGAATAGAATTTGACATTTTTATAGACAAACAATTACACGGAAGCGCCAAAGAAACTGGTATAGGCATGCGTACTCAAAAACAGAGATATGTAAACAGGCAGAATACGGCGCTATGGTCGGCAACGCCTATATGAGGCAACAAGTGTCCGGCGCAGTCGTTAGATCTGGTACTGCTGCTACAGTGGCAGGTTATCAAGATTTAAGTGAGTTTGAACGTAGTGTTATAGTCGGCTCTCGGGCGACGGCACACAGCATCTCAGAGGTAGCAATGAAGCGGGAATTTTTCCCGTACGACCATCTCATGAGTGTACCATGAATATCAGGAATCTGCTAAAACCTCAAATTTCCGACGTCGCTGCTGCCGGAAAAATATACTGCAAGAACGGGACCAAGAATGACTAAAGAGAATGGTTCAACGTGACAGAAGTGCAACCCTTACGCAAATTGTTGCAGATTTCAATGCTGGTCCATCAACAAGTGTCAGCGTGCGGACCATTCGGCGAGCCATCGATATGGGCTTTCAGAGCCGAATGGCTACTCATGTACCCCTGCTGACTGCTGGACCGAAAGCTTTACGCCTCGGCTGGGCCCATCAACACCGACATCGGACAGTTGATGACATATTGCCTGGTCGGACGAGTCTCCTTTCAAACTGTATCGAGTATATGGACGTATACAGGTGTGGAGACAACCTCATGAATCCATGGGCCCTGCATGTCAGCAGGTGACTGTTCAAGGTGGTGGAGGCTCTGTAATGGTGTGGGGCGTGTACAGTTGGAGTTATACTGGACTCCTGATACGTCTCGATACGACTCTAAGAGGTGACAGGTACCTAAGCACCCTGTCTGATCACCTGCATCATTGTACATTCCGACGTACTTGGGTAATTCCAGCAGGACAATGCGACACCCCACACGCCCAGAATTGCTACTGGGGAACTCTTGGAACACTTCCGCTGGCTACCGAACTCCCCAGACATGAACATTACTGAGCAGATGGGATGCCTTGCAACGTGCTGTTCGGAAGAGATTTCCATCCCATGGTACTCTTACGGCTTTATGGACAGCTCTCAGGATTCATGGTGTCCGTTCCCTCCAGCACTACTTCAGGCATTAGTCGAGTCCATTGCATGTCGTGCTGCGTCACTTCTGCGTGCTCTGGGGGTCCCCACACGATGTTAGGCAGGTGTACCAGTTTCTTCGGCTCTTCAGTCTTTATATCAATATTTTCAAAATTAACTGTATCTGGTTTATTCACTGTTCCGTGATATGTTAAGCAATGTTAACATTGCTGAAGTAGTCAAACTGGATGTGAATGGTAATAGGATACCTTGGCGAGAGACATATTTTACAGTCCTCCAGATAAACCAGCACCATTACTCCACATTTGGTGGTGATAAACCTTCTCCAATGACGACAGTCTTCCAGTGCATTCTGTGCTCCACAGATTATTCAAGTTCTGTAACATGGGATCCTGTTTTCATGTATTACAGAACGTAACTAATCAGCAGTATATATATATATAGATTCTTATTAACAGCAGTCCTTGTTAAACTTATACATTTTCCGAAAACTGTGTCTCTAATGGTTCAGCATCAACCGGAACCTTCTTCGTGAGTCGTCCTGCTTTTGTACCCTCACCTTGTCACAATGTCAGCAGGAAGAATCTGATTACTAGGCTTTAGTCAGCAACTGTTTTTCATATCTTTTTATTGTTGCGGCACATATTCCGCAATGAAGACTCTCTCTCACTGCCAGAAATAGTCCCATAAAAAGAATCACATTGCGGATGTGCATGTTGAATAACTTGGAGACGAAGCATTAATCACTCCTTACTGCTCGGCATTACAGCTTTGTGTGAAAAGAAAAAAGTGATAAAAGAAATTTTAATACACGCACATAAAATACAAAATGTTAGCGTGTGTATCTTAGGAGCTATGTTAATACAAATCCTCTGAGTACAGGGGGCGGCAGTGCGAGAGATTGTGGCGTTATCACCCGCATACTGTCACATGAAGCGCATTCTTGGAGTAGTTCGAGCTCTAATATTTGGTCAATATTATAAAATCTTCCCAAGAGAAAACGACCCCTTGCCATCCGTTCCCATAGTCCAGTGTGCTACCTGATATGAAATATTCAAATCAGCAGTCACAGTGATTTTTTCCGAATATGAAAAATGAACTTATTCAGTACCCGTCAGATGATGAAATGTCTCCATTTGCAATATCCAGTTTTGAATTTCACTCATTCACTTTAGCATTCATACATTGTAATCGAGTCACATTAATGTCAAAGCCAAAATAAATACCATAGGCAGAGTGGACCACCAAGACACGTGCAGGTAGAGACTCAACGAGGGCCTGGAAGTTAACAAAAGGAATCTCGACCAATGCTCACTCCAGTGCTGTAGCCAGTCGCACTAGGTTTCTCAGTTGAGGATCCACGAATCGAATAGCCTGACTGAGGTGGTCCCACAGGCTCTCGATTGCGTTTAAATCCGGGAACTATAGTGACCAGGGGAGTACAATAAATTCATCCTCGTGCTCTTCGAACTATGTGCATAAACTGCGAGCTGTGCGACATGTTCCATTGTCCTTCCGCCAAAGATGCCATCATGCTGTGGAAAAAACAAACTGCTCGTAGGGGTGGACATGGTCCCCAAGGATAGTTGAATACTTGATTGACCCACGTGCCTTACAGAATGAGCAGACCACGCAGGGAATGCCCTGAAGACATTCACCAGACAAGAACGCTCCCTCCTCCAGCAGGGAACTTTTCAACGACTGGGTTGCAGGGAGTTTGCTTTCAGACGCTAACTTCCTTCTATCTGACTGAGCATTAAACATGATTCATCCGGAAAGGCTACCTATCTCAGTGGACATCTGATTGAGATACTGGTTTGCAGCCTCCGGCCTTCGTCTCCGACGAACAGCAGTCAGCTTGGCTCGTTGAACTAGACACCTACAGCAGAGGCCCATTTTTTTTGGTCATCAGTCTACTGACTGGTTTGATGCGGCCCGCCACGAATTCCTTTCCTGTGCTACTGTGCTAACTTCTTCATCTCAGAGAAGCACTTGCAACCTACGTCCTCAATTATTTGCTTGACGTATTCCAGTCTCTGTCTTCCTCTACAGTTTTTGCCCTCTACAGCTCCCTCTAGTACCATGGAAGTCATTCCCTCATGTCTTAGCAGATGTCCTATCATCCTGTCCCTTCTCCTTATCAGTGTTTCCCACATATTCCCTTCCTCTACGATTCTGCGTAGAACCTCCTCATTCCTTACCTTATCAGTCCACCTAATTTTCAACATTCGTCTATAGCACCACATCTCAAATGCTTCGATTCTCTTCTGTTCCGGTTTTCCCACAGTCTATGTTTCACTACCATATAATGCTGTACTCCAGACGCACATGCTCAGAAATTTCTTAATCATATTAAGGCCGGTATTTGATATTAGTAGACCTCTCTTGGCCAGAAATGCCTTTTTTGCCATAGCGAGTCTGCTTTTGATGTCCTCCTTGCTCCGTCCGTCATTGGTTATTTTACTGTCTAGGTAGCAGAATTCCTTAACTTCATTGCCTTCGTGACCATCAATACTGATGTTAAGTTTCTCGCTGTTCTCATTTCCATACTGTGTACTCATTAGACTGTTCATTCCGTTCAGCAGATCATTTAATTCTTCTTCACTTTCACTCAGGATAGCAATGTCATCAGCGAATCGTCCTTTCACCTTGTATTTTAATTCCACTCCTGAACCTTTCTTTTATTTCCATCATTGCTTCCTCGATGTACAGATTGAAGAGCAGGGACGAAAGGCTACAGCCTTATCTTACACCGTTCTTAATACGAGCACTTCGTTCTTGATCGTCCACTCTTTTTATTCCCTCTTGGTTGTTGTACATATTGTATATGACCCGTTACTCCCTATAGCTTACCCCTACATTTTTCAGAATCTCGAACAGCTTGTACCATTTTATATTGTCGAACGCTTTTTCCAGGTCGACAATTCCTATGAAAGTGTCTTGATTTTTCTTTAGCCTTGCTTCCATTACTAGCCGTAACGTCAGAATTGCCTCTCTCGTCCCTTTACTTTTCCTATCGCCAAACTGATCGTCACCTAGCGCATTCTCAATTTTCTTTTCCATTCTTCTGTACATTATTCTTGTAAGCAGTTTCGATGCATGAGCTCTTAAGCTGATTGTGTGATAATTCTCGCACTTGTAAGCTCTTGCCGTCTTCGGAATTGTGTGGATGATGCTTTTCCGAAAGTCAGATGGTATATCGCCAGACTCATATATTCTACACACCAACGTGAATAGTCGTTTTGTTGCCACTTCCCCCAATGATTTTAGAAATTCTAATGGAATGTTATGTATCCCTTCTGCCTTATTTGACCGTAAGTCCTCCAAAGCTCTTTTAAATTCCGATTCTAATACTGGATCCCCTATCTCTTCTAAATCGACTCCTGTTTCTTCTTCTATCACATCAGACTAATCTTCACCCTCATAGAGGCTTTCAATGTATTCTTTCCACCTATCTGCTCTCTCGTCTGCATTTACCAGTGGAATTCCCGTTGCACTCTTAATGTTACCACCGTTGCTTTTAATGTCACCAAAGGTTGTTTTGACTTTCCTGTATGCTGAGTCGGGCCTTCCGACAATCATATCTTTTTCGATGTCTTCACATTTTTCCTGCAGCCATTTCGTCTTAGCTTCCCTGCACTTCCTATTTATTTCATTCCTCAGCGACTTGTATTTCTGTATTCCTGATTTTCCCGGAACATGTTTGTACTATAACAATCAACTGAAGTATTTCTTCTGTTACCCATGGTTTCTTCGCTGCTACCTTCTTTGTACCTATGTTTTCCTTCCCAACTTCTGTGATGGCCCTTTTTAGAGATGTCCATTTCTCTTCAACTGTACTGTCTACTGCGCTATTCCTTATTGCTGTATCTATAGCGTTAGAGAACTTCAAACGTATCTCGTCATTCCTTAGTACTTCCGTATCCCACTTTTTTCGTATTCATTCTTCCTAACTAATGTTTTGAACTTCAGCCTACTCTTCATCACTACTATATTCTGATCTGAGTCTATATCAGCTCCTGGGTACGCCTTACAGTCCAGTATCTGATTTCGGAATCTCTGTCTGACTATGATGTAATCTAACTGAAATCTTCCCGCATCTCCCGGCCTTTTCCAAGTATACCTCCTCCTCTTGTTGTTCTTGAACAGGGTATTCGCTATTACTAACTGAAACTTGTTACAGAACTCAATTAGTCTTTCTCCTCTTTCATTCCTTGTCCCAAGCCCATATTCTCCTGTAACCTTTTCTTCTACTCCTTCCCCTACAACTGCATTCCAGTCGCCCATGACTATTAGATTTTCGTCCACCTTTACATACCGCATTATCCTTTCAGTATCCTCATACACTTTCTCCATCTTCAGCTAGCGACGTCGGCATGTATGCCTGAACTATCGTTGTCGTTGTTGGTCTGCTGTTGATTCTGATTAGAACAACCCGGGCACTGAACTGTTCACAGTAACACACCCTCTGCCCTACCTTCCTATTCATAACGAATCCTACACCTGTTATACCATTTTCTGCTGCTGTTGATATTACCCGATACTCATCTGACCTGAAATCCTTGTCCTCCTTCCACTTCACTTCACTGACCCCTACTATATCTAGATTGAGCCTTTGCATTTCCCTTTTCAGATTTTCTGGTTTCCCTACCACGTTCAAGCTACTGACATTCCACGCCCCGACTCGTACAACGTTATCCTTTCGTTGATTACTCAATCTTTTTCTCATGGTAACCTCCCCCTTGGCAGCCCCTCCCAGAGATCCGAATGGGGGACTATTCCGGAATCTTTTGCTAATGGAGAGATCATCATGACACTTCTTCATTTGTAGGCCACATGTCCTGTGGATACACGTTACGTGTCTTTAATGCAGTGGTTTCCATTGTCTTCTGCATCCTCATGTCGTTGATCATTGCTGATTCTTCCGCCTTTAGGGGCAATTTCCCACCCCTAGGACAAGAGAGTGCCCTGAACCTCTATCCGCTCCTCCACCCTCTTTGGCAAGGCCGTTGGCAGAATGAGGCTGATTTCTTATGCCGGAAGTCTTCGGCCGCCAATGCTGATTATTTATCAAAATTTAGGCAGTGGCGGGGGATCTAACCCCGGACCGAAGACGTTTTGATTATGAATCAAAGACGATACCCCTAGACCACGGGGTATATCCGAGAGAGGCCCATACGCAGCAAAATTTGCTGAAATTTCATTGTGTAGACACTGTTAGTAGCCCCTTGATTCCCTTGGTGGTCAGTTGCTCAACAATTGCACATCTATTCGCCCATACACACGTTCTCAGCTGTTGTTCAACCCACTCATCTATGAGCCACGGTGCACCAGAGCTGCCTGAGTGCCAGTTCTGGATTGTGCCATTTTGTCATGTACAGTGTACTTTAACGATGGCGACATGTAAACTGATTACAGATTTAGCCATTCCGGAAACGCTTCCACCAATGCCTTTTTGGGTGGCAGATAGAAACCTTCTTTTTCACATTACGACAACTGCACTATTTTTCACATACCCCTGACACACTTTGTATACCCTCCACTGCTAATGCAACCATCTGCCTTATTAACTGGTTATTGCACGTTGACGTTGAACAAAGGGGCTAGCGAGGTCAGTGTGACTGGATGGGGTATTTCATTATTGTGTCAATCACTGCCTGCTGCTTTAGAAGCTAGCAAAATTAGTACTTTCTCCACCAATTCATTCACAACATTCCACTGAACAAAATTGGTAAGTTGTAGTGATTGAATGAACATTCTCTTCCAGCAGCGAATCTTAAGCAAACTTTCAATTGATATAAATACCATAGCCAATGATGAGTCATGTTAAAACGGAAGTACAGAATTAAAAATCACAACTGATCTTTAGTTAAAAACAGTGAAACAGTAACTCAAACGAAAAATAGATGGGTACAATCCCCATGTGACTTCGATCAACGGCTAGAAATGGGACTGACCTGTGTTAAATCATGAACTGTACAATATCTGATTAAAATATGTTTTCGTTGGTCTATGTCAAGCAACAAAATGCCCTCATAGATTTTATTCAGGGAAGTAAGCGCCCTGTGGTGAATGAAGAATAAAATATAGTTTGCCATGAGAACTGGTACATTTAACATATTGAAATCTACTGATAATTATTTTTAACTGTTACTGGGGGCCACTAATGACCAAAGGGAAGAAGTATAAGTTGCCGGTCAAATTTACCAAAAGCCGACAAGTTCATGTGTATTTGTCACCAATATGGCAGGTGACAACATAGGCCAAGAGCATTTCATGTGATATCGAATAATGTGCTGTGGCTGCCGTCTGGGTACTGAGACAGTGACACAAATTGAACACAGGCAATGCTGAAAATAGAAAGGGTGACACTAGTGCTCTGATGAGGACCTATGCTCACCACACAAAATATTAGAATTGGCTTTGTGTTTACATAAAACTGAACCTGAGTAATACTGATTATAATAACGTTGCTAAGGCGAATCAATTATTTCTGAATCATTAAAACTTATTTCTGAATCGTTAAAACAATGTAGACATTAATGGAGCAAATGGCCTTCCAGGGGACCAGCATTGGGTGTTGTGCAGGCGTAAGCTATCGCCAGCACACTGGTGGACAAGGATGTAGCAAGAAGATCGATAGTAGACGCTGGATCAAGAGCGCCTATCAGGTAAGAGGCCAAAGACAGACTTGCAATAACACGCCAGCAACGCCCTCTCAACCCCAAGTATTTAGATAGCCACCACGGACCAGAAGGTTCACTAAGTCTCAGTCTGTCACTCTTACAGTTGGTATCTGTCAGTTTACATCAGCAGCTGTGAGAGTATACAGCGACCAGAGTAGTGTTCATAGCGGGACTCAATAGTTTCGAAGAGGACACAATAGTGGCGACGAGGATAAGATTCAGTAGCGATCGAAGTTGATCAACAGTGGCGATGAGGATGGGATTCTTCATCTAACATGTGCTCCGTTTCACCTGCAGTCCAACGGAGAAGGAGAACGCTGTGTACGAACTTCGCACCACAAACACACACGGAAAACAGGCACTGCGACTCTTTCTCTCCTCCTATTGCTCCCACCCAAGAGACAATCACGGTGCAACTTATGCAGGGCCGCCGCCGTCGGACGCTGCTGCACTTAGTATATGCATCGCAGCATCTGGCGCCGCCAATGGTCCAATGGACCTCGACCCACCATAGCCGTGGCCATCAACTTATGACACGACCTCAGGCTTGGACACGTGCCTGACAGCAGTTTTCTGGACAATATACCTGTTGCCTCACAAGCCAGTTGGCGGGGGGTATGGTCGGGAGTATTCTGTCCTTCACAGTTATGGCTCCTGGATCATCTCTACATCCAGCGTCTTGTGTCCCCTCCCACTGTCGTTCACATTCTCCCTACAAGACAATGGTGTGCCACTTCGGGTTGGGGACAGGGGGCAGGAATGTACTGGTATAAGCTGTCGCTAGCACACAGGTTAGCAAATGTATAGCAAGAAGATCGATAGTAGCCGCTAGATCAAGCACGCCTATAAGGAGAGAGGCCAGACAGACTCGCAAGCAACACGCCACCAACGCACTCTTGACTGCGAGTATCCAATCGCCGCCGCGGGGCAGAGGGCTCATTCAATGCCAGTCTCAGTCCGTAGCTCAGTCAGTATCCTAGCTGGCGTCTGTCATATCACATTACCGGCTATGAGAGTGTACAGCGACCAGAGTAGTGTTTATAGTGGGACTTGTACCTCACCAGCAGTGAGGCTAACGTGGACTATTATTAGAAGAGCGTGTACCACGATATATGGACTCTCTTAAGATAAGTAGCTTTCTGTTCAAGTAAATAAATAACCCTGTTAATATTTGTGTGTAATTGTGTTGTAGATAGAGGATATGGGCTACCAAACATCATCTCCCTTGATTCCTATGGTGCAAGACTCTGCAGTGCCAAAGAGTACACAGCAGGAGTAGACATCAATGTTAACGTAAAAAGAGCTGTAATAAACTACCCAACTGATGAGATGTTGAGATAACTACTTTCAAAAAATTAAATGAAATTGGCCAATAAAGCTCGGTGCCTTCATTTGATTATTGAGAGTATTATCAGAGGACTGTCTTATGGACTTGGTTATATACATTTCCTCAATGACGTTTAAAACAGCGCCCTTTCTCTCGTTATGTAGTATCTCTAAGCTGTTGTGAGGATCTGAAATATAATGTTGATTATTCCATAAGTGAGATGTTAGGGCGGATTTCGAAATGCTTGCGTTGAGATGTTCTTTAAAGCGAATTTTCTAATGGCTACCCGTTTGCCCAAAGTACTTTTCGAGAACAGCCATTACAGGGAACTGAATAAACCTCTAAGTTCTTATATGAGTTGCTGATTTACTGCTCCTTGTGTCTATGCTTCGAATCTGCATTCTGCAGAATAAAAATCGCTGGATTTATGTTAATCTTTTTTTAAACGTTGACCCATTGTTTCAGAGAAGAGTCTGTAGTGAGGAACGCAACAAGAGTTCTTATCCCGTCTAACAGGTGATAAATTTTAGAAACCGTGGAGTGGTTATTGGTAGAACTTGTCTTGTTCAATGCTTCCTTATTAACATTATGAACAAAACAATATTCTAACCATTAGCTAGTGCAATCTTTGCATAACCTGGTACTCCCAATGGAAAGCTTGGGGAGATAGGGGGCTTGATGGAGGTGGTAAATAAATGAACGAAAGACAACAGTTTCATACTTCATGGGTTGATGGGATGATTAGAAGAACGACGGTGCAAGGTGTCAGTGATAGACCGTGTCCAGAAAATATCAAAAACAAAAGTATGTGATTAAAACGTCAACGTATGGGAACGTGCCATTAACACTGTGTTCGAATGTAAATTGAATACCAGACTGCAGCAAATTATGGTGGTCCACAATGGAACTGCAAAGCTCATTGGCGCCTTTATACAGTAAGAGTACACCATCAACATAATGAAACCAACCAAGGATTTCCAAATTGTAGGATGTGCGTTTATGCACAAAATCGTATTCAGACTTAGAAAGGAAAATGTTTTCCAGGCAGTAAGACAAAGGACAACCCATTGTTAGTCTCTGTTTCTGAATTAAAAAAGTCACCACACTAGAAGTAATTATAATTAAGAACAATTCCTAACAACTTAAGTATTTCATTAATTCCATTGCGTAGACGGCAACTATGGGTACGCAGATTTTCAGCAATAATATTCTGAACTTTGTCCATAGGTACCATGGTACAAATATTTTTAATATCTAAAGATGCTATGTTGGCATCACGGAGAATTTTCAAGTCGTTTAAAATGGAAATTAGATGTCCACGGTTGCGTAAGGAAAAACTAGATGGGTGAACATAATGCTTGTTATCATGACTAATACCTTTACTGCCTGGTAGGCAACACCATTTATGGCGTTGACGATCGGACGCGCTGGACGACATGTCTGATGTAACTTGATAAACCGCTCTTAACCTGGGTGCTGGTGGATTCTTAGATATGTGAGATCTGTTTTGGAAAGAGGTGGGAAAAGATGAAACGGTTTTTGTGTTTTTCAACTGGGCCAAAACCTTTGCAGTCACCAACACTAAACGTATCTGGTGAAAAAGAAAAAAAAGAAAAACACACTTGTATCATGGGGTGCACCGTTCGCAGGCTGCAGCAGCCCGGGAACTGTGGCTGCGCTGGCAGGGAGAGGCAGCCAGCTGTGGCTCCATCTCTCTTGAGGTTCGAAACTGGCGGAAACGCAGCTGAAATCGGGGATTAACAAGATCACGGAAATGACATGGGATGACTAGGCCCCTTTAACTAACATCATTTATCCTTGAACAACACACCATTTACTTTTATATATTTACTTTGATAGCAGGTCCCCTTTGAAAAACGGATAGAAAAATGTAAGTTGATTTGCCAGTACGGGCGTTCAACATGGCGAGTAAGACAACAATTAAATTACAATAATTATAGTAATAATAATAATGACGTAAAACAAATTCAAGACGGCTGGTCCCGGCAGAGGTTCGAGTCCTCCCTCGGACATGGGTGTGTGTGTATTTGTCCTTAGAATAATTTAGGTTAAGTAGTGTGTAAGCTTAGGGACTGATGACCTTAGCAGTTAAGCCCCATAATATTTCACACACATTTGAACATTTTGAACAAATTCAAGAAATAATACCTTAACAATATTTGCTCTTTCAATTTTTTTTAAAATTAAGCAGTTTTTAATAAACCAGCCAATTAAAATCATTAAAACAATGGTAGACAAATTTCATCAAGTGAATTCGAATCCGAGATCTCAGGCAGACCCCCAATTGATAAATATCAACAAAGATAACGTAGGAATTACCCAAAAGTTTACGTAAAAAAAATTTACAATAGAACTTAGAACAAGAATACAATATTTTATTCATTGGCGACTCCATGGCGTGTTGTGTGCACTACGGCCCAATAGTGGATAGAATTGGAAGGAAAATCAGCATTGGCCGTATTTTGTTGTTTTATTGTCAGCAAAATCGAAATTTTTAATTGTATATTACAACAAAATACGGCCAATGCTGATTTTCCTTCCAAGAATACAATATGTATTAAACGCTGAAGAGGATATTTCATGCGAGAAGTCAGTTAATCAAAGGCATCTTGGCCAACAGCAAAATTTCGGTTACAGTGCAAGCTACGAGTGTGAGTCAAATGAAAACCTTAAATATTTTTAAAGTATTATTTATTGTGCAGAAGTGGCACAGAGCTGTATCAATTTTCAACATAATCTCCCCCGCGGACAATGCAAGTCCTCCAGCGTTTACAAAGTGCATAAATTCCTTTAGAGAAAAATTCTTTTGGTAGTCCGCGCAAGCACTCGTGCACCGCGTGGCCTACTTCTTCATCAGAACGGAACTTCTTTTCTCCCATTGCGTCTTTGAGTGGTGCAAACATATGGTCTTGTGAGCATGATGGATGAGGAAGACACTCAAAATACAGGTCTGTGATTGTTGCAACTGTTGTACGGGCAGTGTGGGGCCTTGCATTGTCATGTTGCAAAAGGACACCTGCTGACAGCATTCCATGTCGCTTTGATTTGATTGCAGGTCGCAGATGATTTTTTAGGAGATCTGTGTATGATGCACTGGTGACAGTGGTCCCTCTAGGCATGTAATGCTCCAAAATGACTCCTTTTTCGTACCAAATGAGAGTCAGCATAACCTTCCCTGCTGATGGTTCTGTTCGAAACTTCTTTGGTTTTGGTGATGAAGAATGGTGCCATTCCTTGCTCGCTCTCTTCGTTTCCGGTTGGTGCAAGTGAACCCAGGTATCGTCTCCAGTAACGATTCTTGCAAGGAAGCCGTTACCTACTCGTTCAAAGCGTCGAAGAAGTTCTTCACAAGCATCAGCAAGTCGTTCTCTCATTTCAGGAGTCAGCTGCCGTGGCACCAATCTTGCTGACACTTTGTGAAACTGCAGCACATCATGCTCAATGTGGTGTGCTGATCCATGACTAATCTGTAAACATGCTGCAATGTCATTCAGTGTCACTCAGCGGTTTTCCTTCACTATGGCTTCAACTGCTGCAATGTTCCGTGGCGTCACAACTCGTTGTGCCTGCCCTGAACGAGGAGCATCTTCCACTGAAGTCACACCATTTGCGAACTTCCTACTCCATTCGTAGACTTGCTGCTGTGACAAACATGCATCACCATACTGAACCTTCATTCATCGATGAATTTCAATAGGTTTCACACCTTCACTACGCAAAAACCGAATAACAGAATGCAGTTCTTCCCTGGTTCAAGTCGCAAGTGGGGCGGCCATCCTTATACTGATACAGCGTCGGTATGTGTGCATCTGCACTATGCTGCCACCTACAGGCCATTCTGCACACTGTTTGTAGTACGCTTACCAACTTACAGGATAACGACGCGAAATTTCGATTTTTTATTGCTAATTTAAGGTTTTCATTTGACTCACGCTCTTAGATTGCCGAAGATACTCAACTTGAGCAAAGACAACCAGAACCGTGCAACTGCGCATAAATAACAAGCCACAGTAGGAAGTGCTTCAGAGTTGTGCACATGTCCACAAGTAAGCCAGGTTCTCGTGGCAAGAAGCCAGCGACGCGGAACACTTCTAGCAACTTAGCAAGTGCTGTAAACAAACCAGATAGATGAGTTTATGACTGGATTATACTACAAGTAAAGTTATGTTTTAACCATCATTGCACTTATAGACTGTATCCAATTAGTTGATAAGCCCTAAGAAAATAGTGTAGCTAAGAGGTAACTGCAGAAAAGGAGCTGTAACATCTTCCTGGAAGAAGTGTAATAAACAAATCGCTAGGGTCCTACCATTAGCTGGAGCTCACAACAAGCTTAAAAGGGCAGGATAGTAGTACCAGAGAAGCCACCAGCTTCTAAAACTTCATGAAAACAAATATTAAAACAGACCACCCGGTTATTTTGCATAAGAATTTTAAAACAAATAATTCTTTTGTTAAAAAAAATCTAGAGAAGACATAGACCCGAAATATAGCTATGCGTAACAACTTGGCATATTACATAACCATACGAACATTAATCGTTGCAAATTCTTTTGTGATAGAACGCTGGCTATTTGATTAAGACCAAGTTACTTCAAAATCGCACAGATAAGGCAGGGTAATACACTATTCACGAAATCACAGAGCCAAGTAACAAGCGGTGCATGACGAATCTATGATATATAAATACAAACATCTGTTGAAACAGCTTGTGGAGTTGGACATCGATGCACATAGTTGAAAAAAATTACATGCCTCTGGAAACCGAACTAACAGTAATTACCCTATAGCACTAGTGCTTCAGAAACACACAAATCATCGTTTGATACACGCTACCATAAGCGACAGCAAATGCTTCACTAGTCGAATTGCAGATCGATATTGTCATGTAAAAATACCACTTGTAACACAGCTTATCATAATGCAACTCACTCATGAGAATTACACATACATTTTACAAATAAACTAATTAAATTTCGAAAAAAACACTCACCGTACCCACAAATACATCTCAGGTCTGGTATCCACCAATATTAGAGAACACGCGGTCCCTCCTCCACGTGCTGCCCATAACTCACGCAACACGCACGATCGCTAAGGCAGCCCAATGAATACTCATTAGTAGGCCACATTACAGGTGCCCAGAGGGCGTCACGACAGTGGGTACAAGATAAATGTTTTGTGGTCACCCGCTCTGCCAGCCTGTGACGTAAATCCCCATGAGGAATGCATGGTACCGTATTTCGGCTTCCAGTGACCTCGAAGCCCTGAACAATGCATCAGATAGCCTAGCCCCATCCCCACTCCTTTTCTCGTCCTCATTCTGTCATCATCCGTGTCATCACACACATTTATTCCATTTCTTCATGTAAACTGTCCAAAGGGTGTCTGCTTCAGATGCTCAACAGTACAGAGTAGCAACTTTGTGTATTGTGTGTGTGTGTGTGTGTGTGTGTGTGTGTGTGTGTGTGTGTGTATTCTCATATATTATGGAAGGATGGAAAGTCCACTTGCCTCGCAGAATGTTATCTTTATCTCTGTTACTTAGGAACATATGAACATAAACCTAAGTAAAATGCTTTGTTGACAATGCTCTTTGTAGAACTGTAGGTGGCTGAAACCTGCTTCAGATAGAATATACACACACAACCACAGAATTATGTAAGTGTTGAAAGAGAGGTACTCCTGCTGTACAGACAGTGCAGGAATAGACGGTGGAGGAATTTTACGCAGGTTACTTGATCCTTATGGAGTAATGTACTGCATGCCTGCCTAGAGGTATGTTCGTCTCAACAGTTCGGCAGCAGTAATTTGAGCTCATTGTTTAAAAAAGTGGCTGAAGAAACGTGAGCACTCATTTTCTGCATGAAGTATCGCAATCGTGTATTCTCTATTTGCGATTCTTACACTTCCAACAGACAACGAATCAAAAAAGTGGCTCAAATGGCTCTGAACACTATGGGACTTAACATCTATGGTCATCAGTCCCCTAGAACTTAGAACTACTTAAACCTAACTAACCTAAGGACAGCACACAACACCCAGCCATCACGAGGCAGAGAAAATCCCTGACCCCGCTGGGAATCGAACCCGGGAACCCGGGCGTGGGAAGCGAGAACGCTACCGCACGACCACGAGATGCGGGCACAACGAATCTTATCCTCAGTTCAAGAGGAAATAATTACAGGATATGTTGAATGAAGTGAAGAATCTAATGTGTACAAATTACGAACTGAGAGTAAATCGACGAAAGACGAAAGAAATAAGAAGTAGTAGTAATGAAAACAGTGAGAGACTTAACAGAAGGATTGGTGATTTTATATTGGATGAAGTTATGGAATTCTGTTACCTGGGTATCAAAATAACCCAGGACTGATGGAGCAAGACGGTCATAAAAAAAACAGATTAGCACTGAAAAAAGTGCATTTCTGGCCGATAGAAGTGTAGTAGTATCAAATACAGGCCGTGCTTTGAGGAAGAAACTTTTGAGAATGTACTTTTGGAGTGTAGCACTGTTTGATACTGAACCGTGGACTGAGGGAAAAACCGGAACAGAAGCGAATTGAAGCAATTGTTGTGTGGTGCACAGAAGAATGTTGAAAATTTGATTGGCTTATAATCTAAGGAATGAGGAAGCTGTCCGCAGAATCGACGAGGAAACGAGTAAAGGGAAAACAAACACTGACAGGAAGGAGGGACAAGATGGTAGGACATCACTTAAGACGTCATTGGTTCCAGAAGAAGCTGTAAAGGGTAAAAGCTGTAGAGGAAGACAGAAATTGGATTACATCCAGCAAATAATTGCGTAAACAGGTTGCAAGTGTAACTCTGAGATGGAGAGGTTTGCCCAAGAGAAGAACTCGCGGCAGGCTACGTCAAACCAGTCGGAAGACTAACAACTCAAAGAAGAAGAAGAAAAAATAAAAAGCGAACCACGAGGTTAGCGAAGTTTGAATAGTTCGCGATTTTACTCTGTTTCAATGCTACGAAAATAACGAGAAGAGAGAAACAGATGCAAATTGTAGTTTGCTATTGAACGTAAATGTAACTTTTTTTTTAGACATGCTAATAGATAGTGAGACAGATATTGTCCTGTACTGATATTTCATGTATCTGGAATTCCTGTAAACCCATGCACGGCAATTTATTTACAAGACTTCCACATACACTACTTTTGAAAATCAGCATCGCTCTAAACTAGGCCAATTTGTCCATCAAACTGTTCTCATGCAACAGTGACTGCTTTATCGTCATGAATGTGCTTTTTCTTAATAGCTGGTTGTTTGCATGAGTTGACCTTAGGTCAAGTGTTCCACTGAAAATGTTCGTCACACAACAGCTTGTAAAGTAGAAGTTTCAATAGGTTGAATGTTTTCGAAGATTAAAGTTCTCAGTTTTACTCAGGAATACCAAGGACATTCTGTGATGATCGATAGTTTACACACCAAAGTAGTGAAAGTTTTCGATTCATTTAGAACGTGTTATCGATTTTATACACTGTAGACATCTACAACAGATGTGTGTCAGGGTAATAAATATATCGAATGTATTGTTATAGACGTCAAACCTCGAAGGTTTGTTTATCTGTTATCGACAACAGTAGTGTAGACCGAGCTCTTTGCTTTACTCGGTTGTATGTTATGAAATAACGAGGAGAGGGGAGGAGGGACGGAATGTGAACTGTAGCTTGCTGACAGGTGTAAAAATATCGTTTTTTTCTTACATGTGAATTGACAGCATGAAAACTGCTGTTTTGTGTTGATATTTGTGCATCTGAAATGTACGTAATAGCCATATGCATGACAATTTACTTACAAGACATCCACAAACACTGATTTTGAATGCTCAGAGGCTAGGATGGCGCACAGGTTATGGGAGGCTGCTGGAAGTGTCGTGTGGCAGTGGATGTGGGGGGTGAGGGGTGAGGGGGGGGGGGGGGACTGATTCGCACCAGCGTACTGAGCAGAGACTGCCTGCACAGCGTCCTGAACGGCCACTTGTCACTGTGCCCACCCCTCTTGTAACTGGAATCTGTGGAGCTGCCTTTTCCAACCATGAGATGTAGCCCAGGACTGTAGCATTCTTGCTGACAATTTTCTTCCAGAGAGTTGCCTTTGCTCCATCCGTGGCACATAGTCAAGCACTTCGCTATTGCTGCAGGGGTCGCCATTTCTTAGAAATGTGTTTGATTTCTGCAAATGTGAAACAGTGTGTCATTGTCAACACAACACCGAACAAAGAAGGGTGTCGCTAGCAGATGCATCTCATTTAGTACCACCAGTGAGAGGTTAGAACAGGCCTGGAAAACAGTATCCCTACTTATCGGTGAGGAGAGGGACGAGGATGGGAGGTGGGAGGTGAGATAGGATTGATTCTAAGCTAGCAGCTAGTATGTATCCATACATCTAGGAGAACACACATGTACTGTTTTGGTGGAAGGTATTTTTCGATAATGAAATTATTACAGTCTTCCCTCCCCCTATTCAAGCAAGGCTAGGATGTACCCTAAGGCGCTGCAGCCATGGACTGTGCGGCTGGTCCCTGCGGAGGTTCGAGTCCTCCCTCGGGCATGGGTGTGCGTGTTAGTCCTTAGGATAATTTAGGTTAAGTAGTGTGTAAGCTTAGGGACTGATTTCCTTATCAGTTAAGTCCCAAAAGATTTCACACACATTTGAACATTCTTTTTTTGGGATGTACTCATAGCAGGACACAGTCAGTGCGATTGTGTGTGTATTTGTGTGTTTTTTTTTTTTTTTTAATAGTTGCTCACTTATAAGAGAATTATGTCTCTCTCCTCCTAAGACACACTGATACTGCTCACAAGAAAAACATTTATCCATCCTGGAATATTCACACAGTACTGGTTATCATGTTGTTGTTTGGTCCTACCAGCATTAAGTTATCGGCAAAGTCTTGTACACACTATAGCGTGTGGAATGTGGTAGCTGAATATATGTTTAAGAAATGTTGTATGGTGTTACGTGCTTATTTTTTGTATATCGAATGCAAGATTCAATGTTCTTGGTTAAAATTCAATGTAGCAACATCTGTTCACAACAAAAGAGTGAATTTGCACTTATTTCGCTGGTGCTTCAATTGATTTCAGTATTATGTCCGCTGTTTGTACCGTTGCCATCAGAGTATTTGTTTTAAAACCGTCTACATCCTTTACCAGACGTGAGGTGAAGTCTGTCAGCTGAAGTATTTTCACTTATCTGCTTCTGTTTCTTCGCAGCTGTCTTCTTTGTGCCCACAATTTTCTTTCTATCTTCCGTGATTGCCCTCTTTAGATACATCCCGTCCTCTTAAACTGAACAACCTACTGAGTTATTTCCTATCCTTGTATCTATAGCCTTAGAGAACTCCAAGTGCATCTCTTCATTCCTTAGTACTTCCATATCCCACTTCTTTGCGAACTAATTCTTCCTGATTAGTCTCTTAAACTTCACCCTTCTCTTCACCATTAGTAAATTATGATCTGAATCTGTATGTGTCCCTAGGTATAACTTACAATTCAGTACCCGATTTCGGAATCCCTGCTTTACAGTTCTCTTTTTTAAATTATGATCTGAGTCTATATGTGCCCCTGGGTACATGTTACAATTCAGTATCTGATTTCTGAATCCTTGCCTTAAAATCCAGTGTCTCAGTTCAGAATCTCTGCTTTACCATGGTGTAATCTAAGTGAAATCTTCCCATGCATCCTGGCAGTTTACAAGTTATAAAGGCACATTTGCATGCCGTGCGTGAGTTTCCTCGGAAACGCGAAATCTTAATTAAATAATTAATCTGTGACAAATAAATAAAGCCTATGGCACAGAACTGAAGCGCTGTGTCGCTGATAAAAAAAAACACAATTACGATACTCTTATGTTTCATTAAGAAGGAGAGGTCATGTACAACAACTGGTGCGGGAAGCACGTATATTTTATTAACTGGCACACCGCCATATTTGATGTTATATAAGAACACTGCGAGTTGCAATCTTACTAGGCACTCGATTCTGTAAAAAATTTATATTTATGAAAGTAAGTAGAATTATTTAACTGTAGGCTTATTCGTTGAATATATCTGATTTAACTAACTATGTAAACTTTTTATGTTTAGTAGACAGTCACCTCTGTACGACGTATTGACATGGCTGGCAAATTATTCTAATATTGAGATTTAGATTTGAGTTCGCACCTACCGCAGCAGTCTTTGGAAACGATTTAAATACGAAGTTCGATTATTTGAGTCTTATTTCACGGTCAACTACTAATAACATTACATTTACGAAAAAGCCATTGTCAAGCGTCTGATACGGAATAATTAAACGTCCACGTTCCAGATAAGCAATTATTAATTACATCCAATCACTATCATACATAATTAATATTTTATTTTATTTTATTTATTTTATATTGGCGACTGCGTGTCGGACTTGTTATTTTGTCATTTGTTACATTGTTCTCTTTGTTCCATGTGAAAAATCAACTTTCTGGACCTGGACGTGAATGTGTGAGAAATAACAAAAATCTGAAGATATTTTCCAATTCTAAAATTTTGCGGGAAGACGCAATGAAGCTTCCAGCAAAATAAGGTAAGACGCAGCACCTTTGCATTGGCAGGCTTGACCAGATGCATAATTCAGTGTATTATTAGCTCTTCAGTAGATTCTGTAGTATTTCTTTCGCGCGTAGCAGTTTTCAGTGATAAATTTCATTCTCAGTGCTTTTCCTTAAAGAATAACTTCTGCAACAATACAGTACACGAGTGTACAATATGGCCGACTTCTGTACGATACGTTGTAACATGGCCAGCAGCCATTAAGAATAATCCGATATTCAGTTTACATTTTTAAATTAACAAACAGCCATTGTTGCTACGAGCGATTCATGTTCAACTGCATTTTATTTTAAAACCAGTGTCAAACTTTATTTTCTTGAAGCATACCATACATGTGGCATGGTCATAACTAGAAAACAATACGCAAAGATGGAACAGAAAAGACATACTATTCAGACGCAATCCGACTCGGACGAGAGACAAATGTTAGAAAATGACTTTACGACAGCAACCGGTAGTGACGATTCATCAAATATTGACGCAAGTGTTAACGGAAATTTTGACAATAGGCCGTCCACCACAAAAATTTCAAAGTCTCAGTCAGAGCCCATGTTAATACATGACGTTACGTCTAATGACGCGGCGGGGGCAGAGACCTTGCAAACAGTAAACATTGCCAACATGTTACAAATGCTAATGAAACAAAACGCAGATTATATGGCAACCTTAAGGATGCAGAACGCGGAAAACCTGGCAACCTTAAAGACACAAAATGACGAAATTAAATCTGACCTCATAGCAATCAAGGCATGTAATGAAACTTTATGTAAACGTGTGGAACTTATAGACGCCACACTGACCAAACAGATGACTGAATTCAGTACGAAATTTTCCAAGCTTAATACGAGACAAGAAAAGACTACAAATGACGTGGCACTTTTACAGACACAAGTAAAAAACCTTAATGTCACGTGTGAAGCTCTTACTGAACAAATTCAAACATATCCTTCAGTACATGACAACCTTGAAAAACGAATTACTGACGTGCAGAATAAATTTGGCGATGTTGAACAACAACTGACTGACAGATTACAATCTGATGCCACAGCTCATTTTCAAAATATTAATAAAGAATTTCATGATTGGGTAGAGAGCAAAGACAAACATTTTGATAGATGCATACGTGAAAATTTACCAACAATTGCGCACGCCTCCGTAGCGGAATACATCACTAATAACAAACAGCTGATTAGTGACGCAGTACAATCCGTCACTGCACCAATGACACAATTCACGGATCAACCACAGTCTGAATGTAACGAAAATATCAGTCAAAATGTACAGTTCAGAAACCAATATACATACGAGGATGACGCACACATACCGCACACAACAAACACACAAGAACAAAACACATCACGACAACAACACATACCACGTCGTGCAAACACAAACACAAGCTATTATCATGCTAAACCACAGCAACATTATCGTAATTACTCGCCATCTGAACATTACAGTAAGTACAGTGGAACAAATCCATATCATAATGCAAAGGAAGAAGAAAACTTAATAAAACACAGGCAATTTCAGACTTTTATCCCAGAAAAACGAACCATTCATCCGGTGATTTTTCTTAAATCTTTTAGTAACGCATTTCCACGCACTTGGAGTGAACGGAAAAAGATTTCATATATTGTCGGTTACATCCAAGGCGATGCAGCTGTCTGGACATACAGTCAAGCTGACGTATGTACCACGTACAGTGAGTTTGAACGTGCCTTTCTGAACAAATTCTGGTCGCAATCCGTCCAGGAGCGACTCAGAAGACAAATTTTAGAACCTGAAACTTTTAACAGTAAAAATGGTAACTTATGCAGATATTTTGAAAAATACTTGAACATGGGACATTTTTTGGACGAACCAGTCGCAACACGTGATATACTCCGTGCGTTGAAGGCCAAATTGCCTTTCAACATTAAAGAAAAATTCTTACATATTCCGGATGACGATCCAGATTATTTTTTAACGGCTTTAGATTCGGTTGACATGTTACTAGAAGATCAGCGCTTCGCGCGGCAAAATAGCAACCACAATGTTTATACTAGTGGTACGCAAAACATGCAGGCTTGCCAACTCAATTCTGGCGCGCCCACAGTTGGATACGCGGTACAGCAAAAACGGCAACCTCACATGCCGTCTCAATACGGAAATCAAAATCAACACGCGTATTCCAATACAAACAACAGTTACAACAGTAACAACACTTCATGCGGCAATCCATACAAAAGGCACCGCGGTAATAACAACAACGGTAATACAACAACGGTAATAACGGATACAAATGTAACAACAAAAACACAAACAGAAATAGAAATAATAATAACTACGAGCCAAGACAGCATCAAGGCTGGACTCGTAACGATCAATACTTTCATTCAAACACTGCTTTATCACAGCAGCCACCAGGACAAAATTTGAGCATCCCTTACGACCGACAGGTAAGTTATAATGCGCAATGGCAACAACAACCGCAAAAGTTTGGAGATCACAACAGGCAATATCCGAATGTGAATATAATACAAATGACACCTGATACACAACCTCAATCTGTGTCAGTACCTAATACAAATGCTAATCCAACAAACTAGAAACAGTCACTTCTATGCCCCGGGTCGTGGCTGAAGAATTCTTGGGGGGCGACTTCAGTGTTAATCAGTTATTTGACACCACCATTGAACAACAAAATATTGATTTACCTAATAATTCTAAACAAAAACTACCTGTTTTATTTATAAGATATAACCACAATGAGAATATATCAAATGAACTTTTGCAAGACAGTACACAATGTCGTTCAAACACAAATGAAATTGTTTTGGCATCTACTACTGGTGTAGTAGGTGGGATTCCAACTACTGTTATCTTAGATACAGGTGCAGGTGTGAGCGTTTTGTCTTTTAATTTCTATAAAAAGATGTGTGAATTGGAGCCTGTTCCTGAGTTTCCTGTCCAAAACTGTAAAATAACTACTGCTCTAGGTAATAAGTCATGTAGGGTTACGAAGCAAGTTTTTGTAAACATTAAAATAGGTAATGGAACCGTACAATGGCCATTCCTGGTTGTACAAAACCTTGTGACAAATTGCATATTAGGAATAGATATTATGAGCGAGAAGGACTGCTTTATAGACTTCTCCAAAGGTAAATGTATTTTAAATGATAAAGGCAGTGTAATTATTATTGATTTGGACAGGAGAACTCTAAAGCATGACAAACACTGTACAGGGTACATGGTTCAGTTAGTACTTGACAATGACATTCAAGATATGCAAACACACTCATCTGACAAAGAGCTAATGGACTTGAAAACATTGCTTGATCATACGATAAATGAAGCTACAGCTCTCAGTGTACATGAACATATAAAACTACAGGAAGTGTTATCCAAATATTTACAAGTTTTTACCAAACGATTAGGTGTTATCAACACGTATGTGTACAAGATTGAAGTTAAGCCTCACAAGATCTTCTACCACAAGACATATAACGTACCGTTATCTCAACGACCTGCTGTGTGGCAAGAATTAAAACAAATGTTATACTGGAAGGTCATTGAACCATCCACCTCACCTTACTGTAGTCCTCTACTTGTTGTCAAAAAATCAAATGGTAGCATTAGGCTAATGTTAGGCGCACGAGCAATTAATGAAATAATTTTACCGGTTCACACAAAGCCCGAAAATTTAGAAGAGCAATTACAAAAATTTCTAGATGCAAAATATTTTGCCACAATAAATCTCGCTAATTCATTTTGGCAAGTAGATATCACTCCTGATTCTCGGAAATATACTGCATTTATGTTCGGGGGGCGAACCTATCAGATTTGTGTTCTACCTTTCGGATTGAATGTCAGTTCTGGGGTATTCATTACAGCCCTGGATACCGTGCTTGGCGATGATTTAGTTGAGACAGTCACACACTATGTAGATGATATACTGATAGCTACACAGTCTTGGAATGAACACGTTGACACACTTCAAAGAATTTTAGAAAAATTTGCACACGTTGGAGTCACAGCCAATCTTAGAAAATCAAAATTTGGTTGCAGTGAGATAAAATATTTAGGACATATCATTAATTCACAGGGCATACGTCCTGATCCCAGTAAATTAGATGCTATCAGAAACTTTCCTAGCCCTCGAACTAAAAAGCAGTTAAAATCATTCCTTGGGCTATGTTCATTTTTCAGACGTTTTTTACCACAACCACTTTTGAACAGTAAACATCTGCTAAATCTACTCAGAAAGAATCAAGTTTGGATCTGGTCGGAGCAGTGCCAGAATGACTTTAATACAATTGAACATGCTTTAGTGAATGCAAACATATTGAGCCATCCAGATTTCAATTTAGATTTTTGTATGACTTGTGACGCTTCACGTACTGACTTGGGCTGTTGCTTATTTCAAGTTGTAAAGAATAAAGAAAAGGAACAGATAAGAATTATTGGGTTTGCAAGTCGTACTCTAACTGAATGTGAGCGTACATACTCCACTACTGAGTTAGAAACACTTTCCATAGTCTGTGCATTCTAAAAATTCAATTATTATTTATTTGGAAAACATACAGTAATTTATACCGATCACCAGGCCCTGACATTTTTGTTAACTTGTAAACTTGTACATCCTAGATTATCACGATGGGCAGTTACTCTTCAGAACTACTCTTTTGAAATGAAGTACATAAAAGGTAAGGACAACACCATTGCCGACGCTTTGTCTAGACTTCCACAAGGTATGAATGAAACCAACAGTGACTTAGAAAGTATAAATGACTACAGCATTCTCTTAATGCAAGACAAGCAGTATCACCAATATTATATTGATATGTGCAGAAACATGGCTAAATTACAAAAATCTGATCCTCACTGGTATAAGATAATAACATTACTGGTAGAAAAACACAATCATCCTTTGACTAAGTATTACAAGTTACACAATGATGTGATATTTTATCGCCGACATCCAAATGCTACTAACTGGTGTGTATGCATTGCCAAAGAGTCTGAACGTAATTTTATTTGGCACACACACTTAGTTTGGGGTCATTATGGGACGAAAAAGTGTTTGGCAATATGAGAAGAAAAATTTACAGGGAACTGAAAACATGTGTCATATGTCAAAAATCAAAACCTCAGAATTTATCCACAAAAACAGATTTACATTCTATTTTACCGAGTAAACCCCTGGAAATTCTGTGTACTGACATCAGTGGACCGCATCCAGCAAGCTCTGGAGGCGTCAAATATATCTTAGCTTTTTACGATATATTTTCTAAACATGTAAAACTTTATGCTTTAAAATCCGCCACTGCAAATGCTATAATACGAAGATTCTCAAGTGATTACCTGACGCACGTGGGAAAACCTAAAGCAATTTTGTCAGATAACGCAGCATACTACTCTGGGTACAAATGGGGAAATTTCTTGAAGGACAATAACATTAAAAGTATATTTATTTCAAGGTTTAGTCCACAATGTGACGCGACTGAGAGACTTTTCCGAGAACTAAACCGATTCATGAGGACCTATATTTCATCAAAACATACTAATTGGGTGTCCTACCTAAGTCTTTTCGAAGACGTACACAATAACTTAAATATTTACAATACAAATTACACACCTAACGAGATCATGTTCAATTGCAAACAGAACGATCAATGGATAGAACCATTACTTCAGTTGTCAGACAAGGAAATCACACCTGAACAGAAAATAAAGAAGTATTGTCTACACTGACACATCACGCACAGATACGAAACAAACATCACACAAACATAATAAAAAGAAAACAAAAATTCAAGGTAGGAATGCTTGTACTACTTCGTACTCATCATAAATCTGTAGCACTCAAACGACGCAATGCTAAGTGGCGTCTGCTATATGAAGGACCTTATATAATTGTCAACATACCGCATCCTGGTGCGTATCTGTTACAACATCCTAGAACTAACAAAATTATTGGGCTATACGGACACTGAGATCTTAGAGCATTTCATGCTAAATAATGTCAAAGTCATACCCATGAAAACATTGCTAAGCAACTCGCAAAACTCTGTTTGCTACAACACAGATAATAAGTGGTATAGAAATTTTCATTTCAGCGGTTCCAGTGACGCAGTTGAAGACAGAAGAACTTTTCTTTCAACGCCGCGGCACCACCGAGAAGACTGAATATTAAAGTAAAATTTATGATTACGTAGCAGTGAATGATATATTAATTTTTCACGGAACATTTGTGACTGTAGGTACCACTGACTTGGTATGACACCTGACGAACCGACAGACGTCATCTGTGAAGCGATCTTTTACTTCGAGAAATAGATTAGACGCACATCTCTGAGCAAGAAAAGCATCTACCAGTAGCCGAGGCCACACTGACACTATACACACACGCACAAAACGCGAGGAATCTAACAGCTTTCCGTCTCTTATTATTTTGAATATTTATTGAGTAGTGAAAACGCCTGGTCTTGCCTACTGATGTAATTAATGTTGTGTCTAACCTATCTTAATTTCAGATGACATCACAAAAAAACATCGATAAAATCCCAGCAAAACCGTTAAAGAGGACGTAAATATCTGCAATTCATGTAATCAAATGTGACACAACGTAATAATTTATAGCTATGTAATGATTATGTAAACATGTTTATGTGTAACTGTATTATGTTTATGCTAAGAAAATATGTGACGTGTATGTGTATGATTACTTATGTTTTTTTTTTAAACTGATGTATAATGTAACTGTTACTATGTGAAAATTTGAACGATAACGAGTGCCAAAATGTGAAAAACTTAAAAAAAGAAAAAAAAATGCGTAGTGAACCACTTTTCACGGACATTAACGTACATTACAAAGTCTGCAACTACGTAGAAACCTATGTGAAAGAAACTGTTATTGACATTCATCATGCATCGTACCTTTGTAAACGCGATGAACGATTTCTTTGATAACTACGAACATTTAGGTGAGCTATATTTAGCAAAAAACTGAAAATGTGAAGTGCGTAATTGGTGCATCGTCTAGCGACATAACTACAATATCTAACTTCAAGATGTTAACTGGATTAAATGGTCACAACGTGCCTGTCCAGAAAACAACACGACGAGTGGAAGAATTTTGGTTGGAACTTCAGGGAATGGAATGTTCTCGAAATGTGACGGACACACTTACCTGGACTGCCCAAGGATCGACGCCAGCTATGTGCCGTCCGAGGTTCTGCAACCGAGCTTCCACGGAATATCGAAAACGAACTGAATATGTACCAATTACTCGACGGGTCACGTCTGATCTGTAACAAACAATGCTTTTTGTCACAACGAACTGCATCACAACGACTATAATGGAAATACGAAATGGACATCCTTATGTATCAATCACGTTGTTATACAGCGATGTTACTGTGATCAAAAAACTTTACCACGACGACACTAACCGGTGAAAAATTATTGTGCAGCAGATGAATATAAACTGTAATAACAACACGATTTGTATAGGTCAACGCACCTGAAACAAAAAGACATTTTTCTTTGAAGCAATTCAATGCAGTACTATGTAACTAAGAACATTCAACAATCTAAAGTTGTATTGTATTATAACAAATATTGTAATTTTAAAACTAAGTTACCTGTCATGGAATGTAGTCTTCATATGTAATCTTGGTGGAATATTTTCTTTGTGCAACGACTAAGAAATGCGCGCGAACACGAACAACATGAACTGCAATACTGTGCCGCGTAATCCAAATTTACGATATAACAGGAGTGCCGGAGTCACACAGACGCTTCTGCGCATGCGCGCACTCTATTTTGCCAACATAAGAAATTTTACGGCGCACGCGCGTCATTCAAATTTTATATATAATATACAGTATAATGTAAGTCATGTAAATAGTTGTAGATAACTTAGATTTTATTGTGCCTTTAGGTGAATTGCTCGCCTGCAGTAGTGTCCTTTCGCCTCGCAATTCAGGGGGCAATATAAAGGCACATTTGCATGCCGTGCGTGAGTTTCCTCGGAAACGCGAAATCTTAATTAAATAATTAATCTGTGACAAATAAAGCCTATAGCACAGAACTCTTATGTTTCATTAAGAAGGAGGTCATGTACAACAACTGGTGCGGGAAGTACGTATATTTTATTAACTGGCACACCGCCATATTTGATGTTGTATAAGAACACTGCGAGTTGCAATCTTACTAGGCACTCGATTCTGTAAAGAATTTATATTTATGAAAGTAAGTAGAATTATTTAACTGTAGGCTTATTCGTTGAATATATCTGATTTAACTAACTGTGTAAACTTTTTATGTTTAGTAGACAGTCACCTCTGTACGACGTATTGACATGGCTGGCAAATTATTCTAATATTGAGATTTAGATTTGAGTCCGCACCTACCGCAGCAGTCTTTGGAAACGATTTAAATACGAAGTCCGATTATTTGAGTCTTATTTCACGGTCAACTACGAATAACATTACATTTACGAAAAAGCCATTGTCAAGCGTCTGATGCGGAATAATTAAACGTCCACTTTCCAGATAAGCAAATATTAATTACATCCAATCACTATCATACATAATTAATAATTAAATATTTTGTTTTATTTTATTTATTTTATAAAGTTTACCTATTCCTCTTATTATTCTTCAGTGCAGTTGCAGATGTCGATTAACCGCTATCCTTCCTCGTTTCTACTACCACGCCCATACTCCTGTAACACTATCTTTTACCCCCCTCAACGTCTTTTAAGTCCACATGACTATCAGATTTTCATCTCCCTTTAAAAACTGGTAGAGAACTCGATAGAATTTTTACCGCATCTCTCTCTTCAAATATATTGAAAACAAATACGACCCACATGTTAACATCAAGCATATGTGCTGATACCATTAAATACAGATGTACTGGTCCATTGCAGCAGGTGACCAATGAATAAAGTTCCTTCCACAGATCTGTGTCTAAAGTTTTGTCACCTTATAACACTACCGTCCGCTACTACTATACCACAACCTGAAAGCTGAAGGCAGGTCGTGAAATAAAACTATCTTGTTAAAGTAGTAATGGTATAACACAACAGAGCAGTGCTACCCTATGAGAGGAGTTTTGTTATGTTGACCATGTTCTACCTAACGGAGGTGGCTTATCGGAAGTGAAAGTCAGAAACAAACAATATTTTACATATGTACACTGTTCAAAGAATAAGGAAAACGGTCGCCAGCCTAATTAGGCAAGAGAATGTTTGAAATTCTTGTTCAAGAACGTAAGCATGAGTAACTTTAACGGACAAATACAACCTATACTTCGCCACACGCGAGTGCAATGAACTCTGACATCTGCATATGTTAACGTTAAGGTTAGAACAAACAGTTACAGCAGAAAAAACTATTTACATAAATATAAGAAATGACAATACATACTATTACTTTCAGGGCTTATTCAAACTGAATGGTCTTTATAACATTGCTATTAATATTCACTGTAGAATCATAAATTGGACATAGGTTCAGTATTACCTTTCAAACATTTTCCTACCTGACAAAAAAATGTAAATGTAGTTTACTGCAAAATTATGAACTGGCCGTAGGTTAAGTTTCCCTCAGCTAATTACTTTTCTATTTAGAATGAAAGTTAAATGTATTTCACTAACAAAATCCTTTTCACTGTCTTTTGAATAAAGAAGTTATTGTTTTCATAAATAGTGGCCTTTCTATTAGTTGTTATTTATCATGCGCATAAAGGATAACCTGTGGATGCTATTACAATATTAATATGCACTTTCAATACCCAAAAGAAACAAGTGCTTAGCAAGCATGAGTATATAACTTTCCACTATTGCAGTTTTCCACTTTTACTACAGTGAGACACAAAATTAACATATTTGTAAGATACTGATTCACCTTTTGCGATTTACAACAAGCAGTAATGTGATCATTTACTAAAGAAAACTTTATAAGCGTCGGTCTTAAGAACTTTTCATTTTGAAGTTGGCAACAACATATTAATAAGCAGTTTGAATATAAAAATTATTTTCTGCAAGCATCAATTACTTTAGTTCACTTTCTTGCCACATTAACTTTAACTTTCTTTTTTACTATGTTCAAGAGACATTAATTAGTAAAACACTGGGCTTTAATGTTCTTTCAGTAAGGACACTCGGTAATCACTTTAGTTCAAACGGAGAGGAACCTGAGAGGTGTTATGATAAGGAAAAAAAATTAGGGTAGGTACATAAATTCAGTTATAAATTACCTTATATTTGAGCACACTTACACATCCAGTAAGCTGATCCTTCATTGTACATTATTATAGTGTTCCATTACAGTGATTGCGCAATGTGGTGGCGATTGCATGTTGGTAGGTCGATTTGTAGGTAGAATTGCTGGACTGTCATTTCTTGGTGGCGATGATAGATACCAATTTCAGAATATTTCCAGTTCATTGTCCATCCATCCGAGGCATAGGAAAGTGTCAGTAAAAGCCTCTCTCAGAACCAGCACAATATACAACTTTTACATGGGCAGCTCACAGTTTGGTAGCTCGTCCCCGACTGACTCTTGGTTCCAACTTTTCTACCTGTGCCAACCACAATTTGGCCCGCTACACAGTTCCGTTCTCGAGGGGAAACACAACACTTTTTACACACAAGTTAGCTAAGAACCCTATTTTGAAGGTCAGCAGTTGACATACCAACAAACAAACATTTTAAATAAAACAGAACATTTGCAAATATTAACATTTCTATAAAAAATTATTTAAACAAAATTACTATTATACACAGTAAGTTTTGTCTCCCTGCAAATGAGACAAGGAATTTAAATGATATATACACTACATTGCATAGAATAAAACCATGACATCGAAGTTTTTTACACAGAAAAGAATAAACACGTTCATGGTACCGATTCCATGCAACAATCTTTACAGATACTCGATGTTATAACATTAAACCAAAACGAAAGGCAAAATAAATCCGTACAGCATTAGAGCTATGGTGTTACAAACTGCCCTTGAAGAAGACGATATCCCATAGACTCCTGTGTTTCAGATTTGTAAACAGTTTGATTCATTGTTTTCTTCTGTAACACATACAAGCGGTGTGTTATTACTGATTTCTACACGGTCACAAGGAGCAAGTGACGTGGATAAAATCCCTCCACCGTCTATTTCTCGACCATCCCTCCGTGGTTGTGTGTGCATATTTGTTCTGAAGCAGCTTAGAGCTACCCTCAAATGCAACTAGAGCATTGTCAACAAAGTACTTTACTTAGGTTGTAGGTTGATGTTACTAAGTAAGAGATAAGGACGACTTTTCGTGAGGCGAGCACGCGCGCGCACGCACACACACACACACACACACACACACATACACACACACACACACACACACACACACACACACACACACACACAGAAAGAGAGAGAGAGAGAGAGAGAGAGAGAGAGAGAGAGGGAGAGCGAGAGAGAGAGAGAGAGAGAGAAAGTTATTATTCGATAGCTGTCTGGAGTGGCTTCACAGTTAGCGGCGCCATGTCACGGATTGCTTGGCCCCTCCCTCTGGTGGTTAAAGTCCTCCCTTGGGTATGAGTGTGTATGTTGTTCTTAGCATAAGTTAGTTTAAGTAATGTGTAAGTTTAGGGACCGATGACATCAGCAGTTCGGTCCCTTAAGAATTCACACACATTTGAACATTTGTCATTTGATACTGTTGAGTGTCTGAATCCTCTACCAGATAGCCTTCAGTTTACATGAAGAAGTAGAATAAACATGAGTGATGGGGCAGATGATGACAGAATGAGTATGACTGGGGGTGGGGATAGGCTTTATACCCCTTCACTGTTTCATAATTAGTCTTTGGGAATGCAGTATTCTGGAAGGAAAACACCTTGATTTAGAGGTTTGAGGCACATGTCTTACAAGAGGAAGTAACCACTTGAGAGAGAGAGAGAGAGAGAATGGTATAGAGAGAGAGAGAGAGAGAGAGTGGTATAGAGAGAGAGAGGGAGAGAGAGAGAGAGAGAGAGAGAGAGAGAGAGAGAGAGAGAGAGAGTGGTAGAGAGAAAGCATGTTTTTCAGAGGAATTTCTCATGTATCAAATGTCAAAGGTATGCCGCCATTATCGAGTTTGCCTGAAAGGAAGTAACCACTTGTGCATGTGTTCAGAGACCACACACATACGTGAATGTCTCAGGTATCAAATTTCTAAGTACTGTAGCCATACGATGCATTGTTGAGGGCTGCGACATCAAGTAAACCCAATATCCAGTATAACACTTCCTGGGAGGGATTAAGTCATGGGCTGCCTGATGCAGGATTCGAACCTGCGAACGTAGCGATCGCGCGGTTCCAGACTGTAGCCCTTAGAACCGCTCGGCCACTCCAGCCGGCGGAGTGAAGCATTTTCTGTCATTTGTGGTAGCATGTATTGAACAATTATCGGTGTGCATTTGAAGCGTAAGTACTGTAGGATAATTGTCAGTAGAGCTTCGGATGCTATGTGATTTTTTTAATTGATCTGTGATTTTTCCTGCCAAGTTAGTACAGGGAACAATGCTGCATTTCTGCCAGTTTCAAAGCTCTCTCATCATGCAGCAATGGCGCAGGAAGCATGGGTGAGATGGTATCACAATTGCAGGCCCCTCTCTGCCTGTGTGGCTGCAGTTCCTGGCACTCCTGCAGTCGGTGGATGGGGCGCACAGTGACATGAATGTGTACTTTTCTTTGCAAAATAGTCAATAAATTTGATGAGATATTTCCTGCCAAATACGCAAATAAGCTGTAATGATCAGTTCAGTGAAGTCCATCAGTCACGAGCGTTTGATTTGTTTCCAGAAAGGGGTGGGTAACCGAAGGGTTGTGTAATCGAGGCAGTAGAGGATTTTGATCTACGTTGATCAGCCATAACATTATAACTACCGATCAACTGTTGATATAAATACGTCTAGACGATAACAGCGTAACATCAAGAGGGAGGACTGCTAGTCAGACACACACATGGGTCATGTCATATCAGTGAGCATGTTGCCCATGTGTAGAATGGGGAAAGTGGTGATCTACCTAACAGAGGGCTGATTGAGATGGCCAGGAGGCTTGGCACAAGTATTTTGGAAACTGCGCAGCTGGTCAGGTATTTGAGGAGTACTGCGGTGAATGTCTTCAACACATGGCAAAATCAAGGTGTAGCCACATCCAGACTTCATCAGGTTGGGCACCATCTGCTCAAATGTTGGACTTTGTAGGCTGGGTGTACTGGTAAAAGAAGACAGGTGTTGAACTGTAGTGGAAATGTCAGACTTAATGCTTGTTAGAGTACAGGGGTGTCTGAATGTGCAGTGCACCAGACACTGCTAATGATGGGCTTCCACTGACTGTGTATGAGCCATGCATGTACCAATGTTAACGCCATGTACTGGGAACCATGACAGAAATGGGCCTTTGACTGCCAGCACTGGACACTGGTATAGTGGCAGAGTATTACTTGGTCTGATGAATACCTTCTTCATCATGCAGATGTGAGATGGTGAATGCATCGTCTTCCAGGTGAAGAGCTCCTTGACACCAGTTCTATGGGACAGAGACAAGCAGGTGGCAGCTTTATTATTCCCTGGGGAACATTCTCCAGGGACTGAAAGGGTCCAGTGCTGCATGCGTAAGGCACCACGATGCCCAAGGTGTATTGTGCACGGGTTATAGACCACATACACCCCTTCATGATGATCGTACTTCCATACAGCAGTGGCATTTTCAGCAAGACAATGCACCATATCACAAGACCAGGAGTGTGAGTTCCAATTGATGAGGTAGCCTCATAACTCACGAGATCTGAATTCAGTCGATAACATCAGGGGATTTAATATGGCACCAGAGCTCGTTGCCTCATCCCTGGAATTTACAGGTGACTTGTGTTTGCAGGCAGTGTGCCAACTCCCTGTAGAAAACTACCAAAGCCTCATTGCTTCAGTGCCATGACATGTCGCGCTTGATACTTGTGCCATAGTTGGAGATACCAGCTGTTAGGTAGGTGGTCATTATGTTCTGGTTGAGTAGTGTAAATGCAAACAGGATCCACCAATATATGAGTGGGGTTAGCGCAACTGAGGTATTTTCCAACAATTATTTCGGTATAAAAGTGGCACAGGACTTCTAAAGTGAACGGGGATGGATGAAGGATGTCAGTTTCCCAGAGGGAAATACGTCTCAGAACTGAACTGGGGAGGGGATGAATAAAATAAAGTGTCCTAGAGTCATCATATATTTTCCCATACAGGCGGGGGTGGAGGAAAGATAGGGGGATTTCTCAGAAGAACAGACTATCGCTAGCAGGTCAAAATTCAGTTAGCATTACAATAGCTTAAGGGGAAGGGGAGAGGCATAATTTGCCCACGAATAATTGATTGCTATTGAATGCATGCAATCCAAACAAACAAAATGCACCAGCACAAACGTTACCCCGCTACTCACGACATTTCGTATGCGATGCACCCAGACAATTTGTCAGTCGTTAAGCAGACTGGATTCTGGGAGAAAGTGGTTGGTGTAAAGTGTAGGGAAAAGACCCTAAACTCAATGAGAAAGCAGTTGCTTTGGCAGTGACTGGTGGAATGAAAGACGAAGCTGAAATGAGTAGGTATTATAAAGTGGAACAAGAATGAGACAATATAACAGTAGAATAATTAAAACAATCTGGAGTAGTACGAAGTGTATAAGCCAGACAATAATTTCATAACAGATGCAAAAACAGCTCGTAAAATTATTTCACAAGTTGCTCCAAAAGCAAAGTCGCTCTTCTGAGAGCGTATAATACCGATAACCAAAATGGAAGTAGTATTACGTCTCATTCTAATATCTTCTACATTACCAGCATTTGGAGGACTGCCTGTAGGAGTGGGAGTCACTGCTAAGGCAATTAATGATGCAGAGGCTGTTTGCAATCACTTGGCTGAAATGCAAAGGCAGAATCATACAATTGAAGAGAGGGTCTTGTACTTCGTACCATTCACTGAAAATGTACTTGGATAAAAAAAGTCCTTAAACAGTCTTCCAACACGAGCACTTTTTACTACTCACTTAGAATATTATGCTAAAAAACAGTAAATACCGTATTCCCGATGCGTGTTCACAGGAGATTCCTTACCTGAAGCACCAGAAATATTTGAGATCGAGATTGTTAAGTTTGAAACGGGAAATGAACCAAGTTTACATTGGGAGACTAATGTTGAATACTACAAGTACTCTGATAGCTTCGGCGATTTCACTTCTCCTCCGAAAATGGTGAGGTCATTAGAAAGCTACATAATAGAGTATAACTACAATATATTTGAACTGGCTGAAAGCGAGAGGTGTGGTCTTCTTTGCTTAAACATTATTAACTCTAGAAAAATTAGCAAGTGTCTTAGCACATACTGACTTCATCACAGTTGAAAAGGTCGAGGATGGTGTACCATTTAGCTTGTCTTGTAAAAACTTTATTATAACTGCTGTATTGAATACTGCGCTAAATTTATCTCATCATAGATACTAAATTACCTTATTCAACTTATCTATTTATAAATCTTTACCGCGATAGGATGTCACTGAGCCATAGCTATCCAAGAACTGCACCAGTGGCGTAGGACCACTGCTGAGCGACTTCCTTTGGGGTGCTGCCGGTGGGCGCACCGCAACACGGGCGGCACTGCGAGATGCCGGGGCAGACCGACTAACGAGACTGTGTGAAGAGTGTTGGAGTCACCTCATCGAGAAAAATCTAGAAGGAATCTGGGGTCATTGGGCGAGGAGCAGGCCACATTGATTTAACAGTATGCCAGAGGAGCCACGGTTGAGCCGGCTGGCGTTAAGAAGAGTGTGCTGGTCGAACAGTTTCGGTAGGGCACCCTGGGTGCACTTTGCTCTAGTGCTGTCTGTTTTACTTCTTCCTGCGAGGCAACATTCGAGATAACGACTTAGCCTGTGTGACTATGTGACCTGACAGGGCTACTTTGACTTTCTGTGACATATGATCGCTGTCTCTCACTCCTTAATCACCAGTGTGTTCGATTAGCGAGAGTGCACTGAATCCTAGGTGCAACATCTCTTGCTGTTGCTAGACTGATCTCTAATTACTGTGTGTTCCACCGATTGGTTATGAAATTGCGTTACCTATGCGCAAGATACATTGTTCAGTCAGCCCAGCACTGCAGTAGTGTTCAGCACGTACAAGTGTATTGTACTTGTTATCTCGGCATGCGTGTACATACACTGGCAACGTACCTGTAGTATATGTGTTTCATAGTCTGCTTGTCTTGATCGGGTTCCTTCTTCCATAACTGTTTTGCAAGATTGTTTCTTTTCTATAACGTGTTTCAAGGAACCTGGTTTGATTACAAATTTTAAGTTTCGTAAAGAGTTTTAAAGCTCTCGGCCAGTAGTGACACCACGAGCTGTTTTGGTACGTTTGGGCTGATGGTCTGTTGTATGAAGTTGCTTTAGTGGCCAGGCGGTGTGTACAATTGCTGAAAGTGTTCCATGTAAGGCTAAATACTGTCATTGTTAAATCTTGTATTCAGCGCTACCCTCTTTGTTTAATTGGACTTAAGCTGTATTTTAAAGAGTTTTACTGTATTTTTTTTTTCCTTACTGCCACTGGACAATTTTCATGATTCAGGAACTTGTAGAATTATCCAAGGAATTGTGTCTTTTGTGTTGTAAAGATAATTTTGGGATAACAGAGGTGTATTACTATTTTAATTGTGAGGTTTGATTTTCTTCTCAATTGTGAAATCTGATTGTGTCTCAGATTTCATTATGTTGAATAATGCAAATTTAAACTGCTTCATCTTAATTTGCCGAATATCTGTGGTAACATTAATTGTAACTGTAACAAATCACTCACACCTCAATTCGGCCGTACCACTACTTCTCGCACCCCACTTACCATGCCGAATATTACGTCGAGAAATATACACTACTAGCCATTAAAATTGCTACACCTCGAAGATAATGTGCTACAGACGCGAAATTTAACCGACAGGAAGAAGATGCTGTGACATGCAAATGATTAGCCTCAGGGCCGCACAAGGTGCATGCACCGGTGCATCGCACAGTGCAGAGTGCAGAAGACGGCTGCTCTATGTTGACGACGGTGCAGACCCCCCACTCCTCGGCTTTGCGCAACAGCGCTGCCTCTCACTTCCTTAGCTTGTGTCGCTCGCGCCGCCTGTCTCCATCTGTTTCAAAGCTTTTACCCGGTTGTCTTCGTCATTGCCAAATACTAATGTACACTCGATGGAGAGCTTAGTTTGGTGTACCGGTACAAAAGAAATTTATGTAATAACTGTAACGGTAAAAATTTTAAATTTGGTTGCAACACAAATGTATCTTCCTATGTGCTCTTTATTTTATTTGCAATTATGCTACTAAGATCTGGAACAAGAGATTGGCTGACAGCAATTCGGAGAGAATTTTTTAAATTACAATTAGAAATACTCGCTCGCAATCTAGTTTTTGTACAAGACAAAACAGAAAAAAACCTTTCACATACACAAGTGGAACCAAACATAGAAATAATTTTCGCTGCTTCTCTGTGTAACTTGGGAAATTATTCCTTCGGAAAATTCTGGTAGAATTGGAGCAAACCTTTTGTATTGTAAAACACATCCTTTCGGTGAACATCGCTTTGCAAATCAATTAGTTCGAAATGTAAATCTGAAGGCGCACTTTCAATATCCATCGAAAAAGGTTTCACAAAAACATCGAGAATTGGCTGCAGGTAGGTAATTTCCTGAAACAATAACAAAGCCAATGTTAATAAATGAAAGTAATGTAAGCGGTTGTTTCGAAGTACTAAAATGCGATAGATTTTAATAAACATGTAATGTGTACTATTGGTTTTAATGTAATGTTACACTTGCATATGTAACGCAATCTCCTTTATTTAGCTGTATGTCATATACCGGCACATTACCTGGAATCGATATTAATCGCATTTTCAAGGGATTGTAACACCTCGACGTATTTTTCAACGCGCGTTCCTTCCTGCACAGATGCTGTCAAACAAAAACATAGTACCGTTTTGATTAGAGTGGTTATAAAAATCAGGCTGTTTTAATAAAGGTACAATTTATATCTCGGTTACCTAGTTCAGGAAAGTGTTGCGTATTTTTCTCTGAAAGGTTGTTTTTGAGGAGCTTCAGTTTATACTGGAAAGCGTTTATTTTGCTGATCATATCTTTGATGAGATTGTTTTCTTTTTGGAGTCTCAGACTTAAATAATTTAGGAGAGCCATAATGTGTGCTAAAAATCCTAAATGAGCTACCCATCAGGGTCATGAAAAAGTGGCTCCGGACGTACTTTGCTCTCCAAAAACTGAGCCACAGTGTGACGTAGTCGAAAAATTCGGGAAATCACTTTCCCTTTGCTCAGCCAGCGCACCTCAGCGTGGTAGGGAATATCTGGACACTCCTCTTCAAAGGAAATCAAAAATTCTTTGAATTGACGATGAGTGAGTCCATGAGAACGAATGTAGTTCACGATACGCACCACTACCTTCATCACATCTTGAAGACCAATAACTTTCGCACAAAGAGCCTCTTGGTATGCAAAACAATGAACGGAAGGTAAATTAGGCATGTTTTTTCCGCAGTAGGCCAATAAGCCCTTTTGCTTTACCGCACATTGCTGGTGCCCCATCTGTGGTTACGGAAAACAGCTTTTCCCAAGGGAGTCCTATTCCTTCAGCTGCCATTTCAACAGCTGCTAAAATATCCACCACTGTAATAGTGTCCTTGAACGAAATCATATCCAGGAGCTCTTCCGTTACATGGAAGTCGTCGCCCACGCCACGCAAAAATGTTGCTAACCGAGCCGTGTCTTTAATATGCGTGGACTCATCAAGTGTGATGGAGTACGCTAGGAAGTTTTCAATTTTGGCTGCCATTTGTTCATGCAAATTCTCAGCAATGTCGTTGATTCTCCGATGTATTGTCATTCTGGAAAGTGGTATTCTGCTGTATGCGGGAGCTAACGTGGGATTCATTGTCTCTACTGCGTCCAACATAATGTTTTTTATTAATGGCCCTTCCATAAATGGCCTCCCAGCTCTTGCTAAACGTAGAGCAACTTTATAACTAGCTCTGAGTGTCCTTTCGCAACAGCCCTCATCTTCTTCACCATAAAGTAGAGAAAAAAAGATATGCGAAAACGAAAACTAAGGAATCTAAACAAATGTTACTTCGTTTCGCATGACCTTTAACCAAAATATACATGCTAAAGTACTTGCAACAAACCTCGTTTGTAGATACAGAATTCTCTTCTGCAAGAGTTTGCAACTTCCGTAAATCTTCCTCTCTGGCATCCCCTGTTATATCACTATACTTTTCTGAATGCAATTTGCTGTAGTGCCTTTCAATAGAGGATTTTCTGACACACGTAATTAGTGTACAGCAGATTAGACATTTGGCTTTATCGTCACAACGCACAAAAAAGTAGGAGAGTTCCCATTCCGGTTTGAATTGACTTTCGGCAATTTTCCCTTTTTTGGAGCAGATGGTTCCATTATTCCGGTAATTGTCTTGCGCTTACGTATTCCAATGTTGACTAAGCCGTCTGGCAGCGCATTCGGCAGCGCACAGCGTCGGCCTCACCTAGCAAGCCGAGTTGAGGCGAAGTATGCCGAGTTGAACCGATGCACTGTGCAGGCACTCGCTGCACCTCGCTTTGCACGCGTGCGGTTTTCCGTGTTTGTGCGGCCCTGGATTAGCTTTCAAGAGCATTCACACAAGGCTGGCGCCGGTGGCGACACTTACAACGTGCTGACATGTGGAAAGTTTTCAACCGGTTTCTCATACACAAACAGCAGTTGACCGGCGTTGCCTGGTGTAACGATGTTGTGACGCCTCTTGTAAGGAGGAGAAATGTGTACTATCACGTTTCCGACTTTAATAAAGTTCGGATTGTAGCCTATCGCGATTGCGGTTTATCGTATCGCGACATTGCTGTTCGCGTTGGTTGAGATCCAATGACTGTTAGCAAAATATGGAATCGGTGGGTTCAGGAGGGTAATACGGAACGCCGTGCTGGATCCCACCGGCCTCGAATCACTAGCAGTCGAAATGACAGGCAACCTACCTGCATGGATGTAACGAATCGTGCAACCACGTCTCGATCCCTGAGTCAACAGATGGAGACGTTTGCAAGACAACAACCATCTGCACGAGCAGTCCGATGACATTTCCAACAGAATGGACTATCAGCTCGGACACCATGGCTGCGGTTACCCTTGACGCTGCATCACAGACAGGAGCGCCTCTCATGGTGTACTCAACGACGAACCTGGGTGCACGAATGCCAAAACATTTTTTCGGATGAATGCAGGTTCGGTTTACAGCATCACGATGGTCGCATCCGTGTTTGGTGACATCGTGGTGAACGCACATTGGAAGCGTGTATTCGTCATCGCCATACTGGCGTATCACCCGGCGTGATGGTTTGGGGTGCCATTGGTTACACGTCTCGGTCACCTCTTGTTCGCATTGACGGCACTTTGAGCAGCGGACGTTACATTTCAGATGTGTTACGACCCGTGGCTCTACCCTTCATTCGATCCCTGCGAAACCCTACATTATAGCAGGATAAAGCACGAACGCATGTTGCAGGTCCTATACGGGCCTTTCTGGGTACAGAAAATGTTCTACTGATGCCCTGGCCAGCACATTCTCCAGGTCTCTCACCAACTGAAAAGTCTGGTCAATGGTGGCCGAGCAACTGTCTCGTCACAATACGCCAGTCGCTACTCTTGATGAACTGTGGTATCGCGTTGAAGCTGCATGGGCAGCTGTACCTGTACACGCCATCCAAGCTCTGTTTGAGTCAATGCCCAGGCGTATCAAGGCCGTTATTACGGCCAGAGATGGTTGTTCTGGGTACTGATTTCTCAGGATCTATGCACCAAAATTACGTGCAATGTTCGAATACCATTGTTCACATCTCAACAGAAGTGAACAACACTACTGAATGCTATTTCGATACTTGAAGTATATCTGTTTCAGTTTCGCTAAAAGATAACCTACTTTTAACAGCAACAAAGACGGCACCATCAACTGTATTTAATCTATCCTCTCTAAACACTGTCAGGTCATTTGTGTAACTTCCGCCTCAACATATCCCCGGCTTCAACCAATTTTCGACGCCTATAATGATTTGAACTTCAGTGCTTCCTATTAGCGCTTGTAGCTTTAGTTCTTTCCCAACACTGCTACAACAATTTACAACTACAATATCTATTACCGCAAGTTTTTCCGTCGGCCTGTGTTTGCTCTGCACCCTTTTAGACTGATTCCCTTTTTGTAGTTTCCCGAGAACCTCTAACGTAAACAGCCCTCGCTACCTGTGTATTCCTCCTCTTGCGTGTAGTGGAAACCTGACCTACTAAGTCGTACCAGAAACAGCTTCCCCCCATGGCGCGAGTCGAGAAATCTGCAACCTACACAGTCCCAAACCTGTCTGAGCCTCTGATTCAGACCCTCCAATCGGCTCTCCCATCAAAAATCCGCAGTCAGTCCTGACAACGATGACACAGATGATGACCCCCCCCCCCTTCATCTCGCAATTATCACCGCCAGTCCATGCAACTTCAACTAGTCGCCTGGATCTACAGAGAATGTCGTCTGATCCAATCCGACTTATATCGTTAGTACCAACATGAGTCACCACCAGCAGTTGCACCCTATGCTCCTCCTGGCATCCTGAAGCATTCGTTGCACATTTGGAATGAGTCCTCCCGGTGTGCACACAGAGTATACACTGGTTTTCTCTTCCTCCTTCCAAGCCGCTTCCCTAAGGGGCGCGATTACGCAACAGCTCTATCCTATGCTCATCAGGCGTAGCGCACTGGCCGGCCTGTGTGGCCGAGCGGTTCTAGGCGCTTCAGTCTGGAACCGCGCGACCGCTACGGTCGCAGGTTCGAATCCTGCCTCGGGCATGGATGTGTGTGATGTCTGTAGGTTAGTTAAGTTTGAGTAGTTCTAAGTTCTAGGGGACTGATGACCTCAGATGTTAAGTCCCATAGTGCTCAGAGCCATTTGAACCATTTTTTGTAGCGCACTGAACAGAAGGGTGTCGAGGTCCATGTACATGACACTTATCCGACCCCTGATGACGTACGAAGCTCCTGTCTGGGGATACGCTGCGCCTACACGCCTGCGCCGTCTGCAGCTCATACAAAATAAAGCACTCAAAATCATAAGCAATGCTCCACGATACACACGCATCGCGGACCTTCACCGGGAATACCGACTTGAGACTCTCACGGAGATAATCCACAAACTCACCACAAGACTATACAGAAACTCCAGACATTCGCAGAACCCGTTTATTCTGAATCTGGGGAACTACGACCACAACCATAGATGGAAACATAAAAGACCAAAAGACATACTTGTAAGGACATAACATCTATGGCCAAGCATACGCAAGCATAACGGTACAGGCGAGCCCATGTTAATCGGACGCCATTACTGGATATCCAGCTGGAATGCACTGCCTAATAACTGGCACCACACAGGGAAGCCGTACCGTACATTGCATGCAGACAAGCTCCACACATTCCCCACACAGTGTGTTGATCTATGGCCGATCTCAAAAAAATGGTTCAAATGGCTCTGAGCACTATGGGACTTAACATCTGTGGCCATCAGTCCCCTAGAACTTAGAACTACTTAAACCTAACTAACCTAAGGACATCACACACATCCATGCCCGAGGCAGGATTCGAACCTGCGACCGTAGCAGTCCCACGGTTCCGGACTGAGCGCCTGAACCGCTAGACCACCGCGGCCGGCTGGACGATCTCCCACTATTGTATAACGATCTTGATTGTTCCAGGAATGTAGCAGCTGCTGCAACTGGGATACATCGCCATCGCTTGTCACGGTAATGATGCATGATACCTATACTAACAAATCCAACCTTGCATGAACTATCGCAGCTAGTAAGCCACTACTGCTCTTACTACCCATCCCACTGTCGCGGAGGTTTTTTCCCACGGCACGAGCCATGGCACTTTTTTCCCTCTGCTCTTCAAATCGGTACCCTCACTCGCGTTTCGTCCACTATCTATCACCTGATGGACCGTGTTAATGCGTAGTCTTACCCAGACGCACGGATAACATCACAGCCCAGCATCCTGTGATCCACTTACTAGATAACTAACATGTTTACGGAGGTGACAGTAAGACTTTTGGTTTGGTCACCACGTTGGTGCGGGCGTGGAGGGGCCCCATCTTTAAAATAAAATAAAAGACCTATCTTTAGAGATCCTAATTACTAGTAAATCCACCCTCTATGAACACCCAGGTCTTGCAACCTGAGATGGTTGCTATGGAACAGGATGAGCTACTGCGTCTGGCTCAGCCACATATAACGCCCAAAACCTGTTCGTCAGTCCAAATAGGGAAGCCCTTCCTTCAATCGGTCAACCCATAAGTCTATATTTTTAATTTGCATTTATTTATAGGTAGGACACTACTTAACCTAAATTATCCTAAGGACAAACACACACACGTATGCCCGAGGGAGGACTCGAACCTCCGCCGGGACCAGCCCCACAGTCCATGACTGCAGCGCCCTAGACCGCTCGGCTGATCCCACGCGGCTAAATTAATAAAAGAGTGTGCTGATTCTGAGAACAGTGTTGCAAAGAAAAAACGCATGCCAAATTTAAAAAGAACCCAAAATCTCCAAAACTAGGAAGGTTTTACTGAAGTTCTAAAGACGACGCGGACTTCAATCTGAGATGCAGTTCATCCCTTCCACAGTGAAACTGTCCCGAAATCTGCCAGCAAATCCAGAGAAATATCGATCTTACGTAAAGTACCCACGCGCCAAGACACAATCAATACCTTCACTGCGCAATACCAATGGTAATATTACCGGTGACAGCTCCACTAAAGCGAAGTTATTGAACACAGTTTTCCGAAATTCCTTTACCAAAGAAAGATGAAGTGAAATTTCCAAAATGTGAATGGAGAACAACTGCCACAAGTTAACTTAGAAGTAGATATCGTCAGTGTAGAGAAGCATCGTAAAGCAATTGTTGTTGTTGTTGTTGTTGTGGTCTTCAGTCCTGAGACTGGTTTGATGCAGCTCTCCATGCTACTCTATCCTGTGCAAGCTTCTTCATCTCCCAGTACCTACTGCAACCTACATCCTTCTGAATCTGCTTAGTGTATTGATCTCTTGGTCTCCCTCTACGATTTTTACCCTCCACGCTGCCCTCCAATGCTAAATTTGTGATCCCTTGATGCCTCAAAACATGTCCTACCAACCGATCCCTTCTTCTAGTCAAGTTGTGCCACAAACTTCTCCACAATCCTACTCAATACCTCCTCATTAGTTACGTGATTTACCCACCTTATCTTCAGCATTCTTCTGTAGCACCACATTTCGAAAGCTTCTATTCGATTCTTGTCCAAACTGGTTATCGTCCATGTTTCACTTCCATACATGGCTACACTCCACACAAATACTTTCAGAAACGACTTCCTCACACATAAATCTATACTCGATGTTAACAAATTTCTCTTCTTCAGAAACGATTTCCTTCCCATTGCCAGTCTACATTTTATATCCTCTCTACTTCGACCATCATCAGTTATTTTACTCCCTAAATAGCAAAACTCCTTTACTACTTTAAGTGTCTCATTTCCTAATCTAATCCCCTCAGCATCACCCGATTTAATTTGACTACATTCCATTATCCTCGTTTTGCTTTTGTTGATGTTCATCTTATATCCTCCTTTCAAGACACTGTCCATTCCGTTCAACTGCTCTTCCAAGTCCTTTGCTGTCTCTGACAGAATTACAATGTCATCGGCGAACCTCAAAGTTTTTATTTCTTCTCCATGAATTTTAATACCTACTCCGAATTTTTCTTTTGTTTCCTTTACTGCTTGCTCAATTTACAGATTGAATAACATCGGGGAGAGGCTACAACCCTGTCTCACTCCTTTCCCAACCACTGCTTCCCTTTCATGCCCCTCGGCTCCTATAACTGCCATCTGGTTTCTGTACAAATTGTAAATAGCCTTTAGCTCCCTATATTTTACCCCTGCCACCTTCAGAATTTGAAAGAGAGTATTCCAGTTAATGTTGTGAAAAGCTTTCTCTAAGTTCACAAATGCTAGATACGTAGGTTTGCCTTTTCTTAATCTTTCTTCTAAGGTAAGTCGTAATGTTAGTATTGCCTCACGTGTTCCAACATTTCTACGGAATCCAAACTGATCATCCCCGAGGTCCGCTTCTACCAGTTTTTCCATTCGTCTGTAAAGAATTCGCGTTAGTAATTTGCAGCTGTGACTTATTAAACTGATAGTTCGGTAATTTTCACATCTGTCAACACCTGCTTTCTTAGGGATTGGAATTATTATATTCTTCTTGAAGTCTGTGGGTATTTCGCCTGTCTCATACATCTTGCTCACCAGATGGTAGAGTTTTGTCATGACTGGCTCTCCCAAGGCCATCAGTAGTTCTAATAGAATGTTGTCTACTCCCGGGGCCTTGGTTCGACTCAGGTCTTTCAGTGCTCTGTCAAACTCTTCACGCAGTATCTTATCTCCCATTTCATCTTCATCTACATCCTCTTCCATTTCCATAATACTGTCCTCAAGTACATCACCCTTGTATAAACCCTCTATGTACTCCTTCCACCTTTCTGCCTTCCCTTCTTTGCTTAGAACTGGGTTGCCATCTGAGCTCTTGATATTTATACAAGTCGTTCTCTTATCTCCAAAGGTCTCTTTAATTTTCCTGTAGGCAGTATCTATCTTACCCCTAGTGAGACAAGCCTCTACATCCTTAGATTTGTCCTCTAGCCATCCCTGCTTAGCCATTTTGCACTTCCTGTCGATCTCATTTTTGAGACGTTTGTATTCCTTTTTGCCTGCTTCATTTACTGCATTTTTATATTTTCTCCCTTCATCAGTTAAATTCAATATTTCTTCTGTTACCCAAGGATTTCTATTAGCCCTCGTCTTTTTACCTACTTGACCCTCTGCTGCCTTCACTACTTCATCCCTCAGAGCTACCCATTCTTCTTCTACTGTATTTCTTTCCCCCATTCCTATCAATTGTTCCCTTATGCTCTCCCTGAAACTCTCTACAACCTCTGGTTTAGTCAGTTATCCAGGTCCCAACTTCTTCAATTCCCACCTTTTTGCTGTATCTTCAGTTTCAATCTGCAGTTCATAACCAATAGATTGTGATCAGAATCCACATCTGCACCTGGATATGTCTTACAGTTTAAAACCTGGTTCCTAAATCTCTGTCTTACCATTATATAATCTATCTGATACCTTTTAGTATCTCCAGGATTCTTCCAGGTATACAACCTTCTTTTATGATTCTTGAACCAAGTGTTAGCTATGATTAAGTTATGCTCTGTGCAAAATTCTACAAGGCGGTTTTCTCTTTCATTTCTTCCCCCAAATCCGTATTCACCTCCTATGTTTCCTTCTCTCCCTTTTCCTACTGACGAATTCCAGTCACCCATGACTATTAAATTTTCGTCTCCCTTCACTACCTGAATAATTTCTTTTATCTCGTCATACATTTCATCATCTGCAGAGCTAGTTGGCATATAAACTTGTACTACTGTAGTAGGCATGGGCTTTGTGTCTATCTTGGCCACAATAATGCGTTCACTATGCTGTTTGTGGTAGCTAACCCGCACTCCTATTTTTTTTATTCATTATTAAACCTACACCTGCATTAGCCCTATTTGATTTTGTATTTATAACCCTGTAATCACCTGACCAAAAGTCTTGTTCCTCCCGCCACCGAACTTCACTAATTCCCACTATATCTAACTTTAACCTATCCATTTCCCTTTTTAAATTTTCTAACCTACCTGCCCGATTAAGGGATCTGACATTCCACGCTCCGATCCGTAGAATGCCAGTTTTCTTTCTCCTGATAACGACGTCCTCTTGAGTAGTCCCCGCCCGGAGATCCGAATGGGGGACTATTTCACCTCCGGAATATTTTACCCAAGAGGAAGCCATCATCATTTAATCATACAGTAAAGCTGCATGTCCTCGGGAAAAATGACGGCTGTAGTTTCCCCTTGCTTTCAGCCGTTCGCTGTAGCAGCACAGCAAGGCCGTTTTGGTCAATGTTACAAGGCCAGATCAGTCAATCATCCAGACTGTTGCCCCTGCAACTACTGAAAAGGCTGCTGCCCCTCTTCAGGAACCACATGTTTGTCTGGCCTCTCAACAGATACCCCTCCGTTGTGGTTGCACCTACGGTACGGCCATCTGTATCGCTGAGGCACGCAAGCCTCCCCACCAACGGCAAGGTCTATGGTTCATGGGGGAAGGTAAAGCACTTAATAAAGGCTAATCTTCCGGTACAGACAGAATACTGTTAAGGTTTTTCCAGAGTATGCTGATGCAGAAGCTCCGTACTTAGTTATCATACACAACTGCTTACTCGACAGAAGATCCATACAAAAAGATTGGAAAGTTGCACAGGTCATACGAATACTCATGAATGAAAGTAAGTGTAATTCACTGAATTACAGATCCATGTCACTAGAGTCGATTTTTGTGGGATTTTGGAACATACACTGTATTGGAACACGATGAATTACCTCGAAGGTAATGGCCTAATGGCACAAGGTGAACAATGATTCAAAAAATTTCGGTCTAGTGAAATAAAACTAACTCCGTATTCGAACGAAGTAACGAGTGCTACCGACAGGTGATCTCAGATTGATTACTTATTTCCAAAGTTCCAGAAGGCATTTGATCTGTCCCTCACAAGACTCTAATGATAATATTACATATCTGTGAAGTATGACTTCAGTTGCGCGACTGGATTCGTGATTTCCTCTCAGAAAGTTAATAATACGTAGTAATAGGCGGAAGATCATTTAGCAACACAAAAGTGATATTCGTCGTTCTCCAAGGACGTGTCACAACCCTTCTGCTGTTAATCTACATAAACGGTTTAGGAGCTAATCTGAGCAGTCCTATTAGAACGTTAGCAGATGGTGGTCACTAGATGAAAGCTAATTGCAAAATCACTTGAACACGATATCTGAATGGTGCGAAAGTGGTAAATTTCACTCAGTAGGAAAAGTGTGAGATCGTCCAAATAAATACAAGAAAACATCCGTTAAAGTTCGATTAGGCGATAAATCACACAAATCTCAAGGCTGTCAATGCGTGTAACTACTTAGAAATTACAATTAAGAACAACTTAAATTGGAACGATCATATACTCGTGGATAATGTTGTAAGGAAGTCCATCCAAAGGCTACGTTTTATTGGGAGAACTCTTGGAAGATGCAACAGGTCTACTAAAGAGAGTCCCTACAGCATTTCCTCTGCTAGAGTGCTGCTGCGCTATGTGGGTCGTTACCAGATAGGATTGTCAAAGGACATCGTCGGGCACAAAGAAAATAGACACTGATTGGGACCGGGCATTGATGTAAATCAATGGGGAAAGTTGAAAATTTGTGTCGGACCGGGATTCGTACCCGGGTCGCCTGTTTATTAGGCATATGCGCTGACCACTACGCCATCTGGACACAATGGTCGTCGCACTCAAGCACGTCTCCTGTCAAACCCAAATTCTCAAATTATCCACGCGGTACTAATCCAGTGCTCCTTGTCTATCATCCTCATCGAAAGAGTTCAATGAAGGGCAACTCGTTTTGTATTATCACGAAGGAGGAGACAGTGAGTCACAGATACGAGAGCGAGTTGGGGTGGCTGTAATACAAACAAAGGCGTTTTTCGTTGCGATGAGATCTTCTCACGAAATTTCAGTCACCAACTTTATCTTCTGACTATGAAAATAGTTTATCGTTGCCAGTCTACATATGGAGGAATGATAATCACAGTAAATTCAGGGAAATTAGAGCTCAAAAAGGAAGCTTTAAGTGCTTATTTTTCCCACGCACTGTTAGAGGGTGAAACGGTGGAGAATGCCATACGCTAAATAAATAAATAAACGGTAGAGAAATAGTCTGGAGATGGTTTGAAGAACACTTTGCCAGGCGCGTATGTGTGAACCGCAGACTAATATGGATATAGATGACGAACTTAACGCACAAGACTGCGCACGTGCAACTGGCACGATGCTAAGTAGAACATTACTTGGCGACTGGTAGAGAGGTCACATTACTCTTTCGATTAGATGTCGAAAGGTCACATTACTCTTTCGATTAGATGTCGAAAGGTCGCAGGCTCAGTAGCGACGTAAGAAAGACAGGGCATACAAGTAGAAACGTAAAATCATTCGTGTGGATGATGCGCTGAAGCTCCTGCTTTTACTTTGAAATACCGCATTGCAAACCATCAGCTGTACCAACACTCCATTATTTCTCTATTGATTTCGGTTCACAAAACCATTACCACTGGAGGGTTATAACAACATAATAAACACAATGTACACTACACAGAGAAATACAGAAAAAGATGTTCCCAAAACTTATAGTTATGAGATTATTTACAAATCTGGACATCGGTAATTTATACGTACACGTCAGTACAATGGCACCTCACTATAAACTTGCCTATGTCTTGACTCACGCAGTATTTGCTAATCCTTGCAGCAACTTAAGTAAGAATATCACCATCACGAAATTGAAATACGGTGATCATAATCGTCGGGTTACATCTTATTACATGGACCAGTGCCAAAGATACTACAAACAGAACTCACAAAAAAATGTGACAATCAAGTATCAAAGACTGTGGTCAGTGTTTATAGTCTGCTACTCCCTGTCAACAAATATGGCCTATACATGTCTTTACTCAGCAGTGTATACCCATGTAGTTAATAAAAGACAGTCGCAAAAAATTGAAACAAAATATCATCCATACACAAAATTAATTGTATTAATGTGGCCATTTGTCTTTCTAAAACAAGTGAAGAGAGTAATAAGCAGCATTCTACCTACGGTGATCTGAACCTAAAATAACCCCTTTTTAGACCACAAATAGGCTATCAACAAATTTCAGACTGTAAACAGAAACCAATAATTAAAAGTGTGTCGTATTACATCTACCTAATATGTCAGGTTACGATCCATGTATTATTTGACCAGCTAGTCGAAAATCGTATACATCCGCACTTTGCGCTTTGTGTGAAAACAGAGGAGGTGTTACTTTACCAATAAAGTTAACATTCGTCATATTTGTACTAATACAAGGCCACAATTCCATTAAAGGGTGACTGCATAATCCTAGGAATCTTATTTTTTTAAAATGAACAGTAAGCGCTTAACAATAAGCTAATGAAATTCGGCACACTTATAGTTGTAGAGTTGTGTGAACTCAAAAGTTTTTTTTTATGGTGGCAAGACGCATGAAGAGGGTTATAAAACATTTTATTACACTTCAGTAAGTATTAAATAGCAACCATTTCGATTCAAAATGGTACAAAAAAGTGTAATCGTATTAAAACTGCACATACCGACATTGCTGTACCTAGAGTTTAGGTCATGACCCATGCCAAGGAAACAGACATTTAACGTATCGACTTATCTTCAAAAGACACAATCCCCTGAGATACTAATAGTCGATTACTCAAAATCTGCATCAAAGCTAATTAAGACATAGATTTTTCTTAAGTAATAGAAAATAAAACACATTATCAAACAAGACTGGCTTTTAACATTATCCACATTTGTGAAGCTCATACTATCTACCACCTGAACAGACTATGAAGGAAACTTCGAGTTATCAGATATATAAAGTATATCTTTTACAATTCATCATCAAGCAGCGTTTAATTACTTACTGGGATTGCATACAGTCATACAGGGATGGTCGGTCAGACAGCCTCACAGTGGCTTAAAAGAGTTTGTCTTTAATACTCGCGAACTGTAGAGACATATTACACTTTTCTTCATTCTAAATGAACTGTAATAAAGTAAACATTAAATGACATGCGATATTTTGCATTAGATTTCTTAGTAATGAAAATGACGTCCTTTCTTTAAAAACAGAAAGGAGAATCGTGATGATCTCTTATCGAACAATCCACACTTCGTTACTACATTGTCATGCCATAGTATTATCTGTAACTGGTTGCTATGACGCCAGAAACCGGTAATACAGTGCAATCAATGATAGTATGGTTTTGTCGTTTGACTAAACAGTTTTAAAAGAGAGCAAAACGACGACATAAGTTTCCATTGTGACACAACGTAGTTCTCTACGTAATAACCTCTGACTTTTGCGTTGGGAATCGGAAGGTGGCATGTTCAACTGTAGGTACTCCTCACAATCCGGTAATTAAATCAAAACACCATGTTTAAGACAAATAACTTCTATGGTTTGAATATAAGGATGAATTGGAACACACGTGGAAATTTTTGATACGTTACACAATACGTGGGACATTTAAGAAGTTTCAAAAATTACTTTCAGCCTACTACCGTCAGGTGACTGAATTCCAGCAGACTGTCCCTGTCACTTAAACGTTGGTCTCAAACTCATTTGCCACTTTATTTTGAAAAGTGTGGGTACAGAGGTTTAAAAGAACTAGAAGTGTACGCTCTTAAGATAGGTGTGGTAGACGTGGTACAATTCTTTAGCAATGACGAAAGTTGCTGTTTATATTATTAACGGTCTGTTAATGGAATTGTCAGAATGTTATCGTTTCCTCATAGGTCCAAGCAATCCCTATATGCCTGTATCAGGGTTTTATATAACTGGCTACTGTATACTCCTCTTTAATCTTAGCCCCTAACACACCACTTTACACACAAGTAAACAAAACATTTACCATATTTTCGTACTCACTGAATACGATAGAAATAAGTTTGAGAATTTGCGTTAATACTGATTTAGTGCGTGTGGGCGGCACGAAAATATGAAATGTGCAAAGGCCTGCTATACATTCAGATGGAATCACGACTACTACATCATAATTAAAATTAGGATCACTACTCCCGCGTATTTGCATGTGGCGTTAATTAAACGTCGAAGCTGCTCATTAGTCAGTGACGTGTGAAATGTTTTCGATTGCCAGCAATCAGTTAATTATCAGGTGAAGCTCGTTGACCTACTTTGTGGAGCTGTTTTTGCTTGCTCTTTAGACTTTCAAATATTTGGTTGGGAGAGCTCTGTCGCATCTACTATAGCGCTCTGGTTCAAAAGTCTACAGAAGAAAGACGAACCTTTGCATTTTAATTGTATGGGTGGCTCTGTAGTAGTTCGTGTACTTTTGATTGATATTATCTGTACTGATGTTTGTCTGAATCATGTTGGCGGCTGCTTACCGAGGGCTGATGTATTCATTATATAGTGCCGTAAAAACTTAGTAGGGCATTAAATTCAGATGAGTGAGACTGAAGGTAACGTAGTGGAATGGTGCTGTCGCACTTGAGTATGTCGGAAATACAGACATTATTGTTTATCCAAGCTTTTTTCCACAAGTAATAATCTACAATTTAATTTGCCTGACAGAGTCACAGTGTTTAATCTGGACGTCATTCCCTTCAAAATAACAACACCACTTCCTTCTCTAAAGGGTCATCAAATTAGAAGATGGTACCTGTACAACTTACTCGCCTTCATACACTGAAGAGCAGAAGAAACTGGTACACCTGCCTAATATCGTGTATGGTCCCCGCGAGCACAGAGAATTGCCGCAGCGCGACGTGGAATACACTCGACTGAAGTCTGAAGTTGAGCTGGATGGAGTTGACACCATAAATTCTGCAGGGCTGCCCATAAATCTGTAAGAGTACGAGGGGGTGGGGATCTCTTCTGAACAGCACGTTGTTGCAGATATGCTCAATAATGTTCATGTTTGCGGAGTTTGGTGGTCAGCGGATGTGTGTAAACTCAGAAGAGTGTAGCAGTTCTGGACGTGTGGCGTGTCACATTGTCCTGCTGGAATGGCCCAGGTCCGTCGGAATGCACAATGGATGTGAATGGATGCAGGTGGTTAGAAAGGTTGCTTACGTACACGTCATCTGTCAGAGTTGTATCCAGGCATAACAGGGGTCCCATATCACTCCAATTGCACACGCCCCACACCATTACAGAGCCTCCACCATCTTGAAGTATACCTGTTGACATGCAGGGTCCATGGACTGATGAGGTTGTCTCCATACACGTGTGCGTCCATTCACTCGATACAATTTGAAACGAGAGTCATCCGACGAGGCAACATGTTTCCAGTTGTCAACAGTCCAATGTCAGTGTTGACAAGCCCAGACGTGGTTTAAGCTCTGTATCATGCTGTCATAAAGGGAACACGAGTGGGAGCTTCGATTGCGAAAGCCCATATCGATGATGTTTCGTTGAAAGGTTGGCACATTGGTACTTGTTGATGGCCCAGCATTGAAATCTGCTGCAGTTTGTGAAGGGGCTGCACTTCTGTCACGTTGAACGATTCTTTTCAGTCGTCGTTGGTCCCGTTCTTGCATGATCTTTTCCCGGCCGCAGCGATGTCGTAAATTTGATGTTTTACCGGATTCCTGATATTCATGGTACATTCGTGAAATGGTCGTACGAGAAAATCCACGCTTTATCGCTATCTCGGATATACTGTGTACAATCGCTCGTACGCCGACTATAACACTACGTTCAACTCATTTAAATCTTGATAACGTGCCATTCTAGCAGCACTGACCGACGTAACACCTTCTCCAAACACTTGTTGTCGTATATAGGCGTTGCCGACCGCAGCGCTTTATTCTGCCTGTTTACACATCTCTGTTTCTGAATACGCATGCCTATACCAGTATCCTTGGCGTTTCAGTGTTTTTTCTTCTTTGGATACTTCACGTTGTTGCAAGTCGTCTAATATATCACTCGAATGTTGGCCTCCACTCTACAATTGTGTGAATAAAATTCTGTCGGAATAGGCCTCGGAAGGCCCGACGGTACCGACCAACCACCGTGACGTCCTCAACCCCGTCACTGGTGCAGACATGGTGGGAGGAAGGGGGATCAGTTCACCACTCTCCCAGCTGCAGTCAGTTTTCATGAGCGTAACAGCTACTCGCTAGTCAAGGAGATCTTCAATTGGCCTCACAAGGGCTTAGTGCACCTCGCTTACAGTAGCGCTTGGCAGGGTCGGACGGTGACCCACTCGAGTGCTAGCGAAGCCCGACAGCGCTTAACTTCGCTGATAAGACAGGAACCGGTGTTACCACTGCGAGAGTCCTTCGGCACTTGTTTTCACAAATGTCTCACATAAATAAGAGCAGTACGTGACGATAAATATCGAAGTATAACCTGGAAACATGCGAGAATGAGTAGAGATGCTTGCATCATCCAAATTTTCTGTGATTAGAATGGTCTATTATATTTTCTTGTGACATGATGGCCTGTGTGTCACTTTCAGGCATTGCAAGCGGTCAACAGCTGTCTGCTACAAGATCAACGCTGAAAATTGAGCTGGCTATACGTCCTACGGTAGGGACAAACTACACTGCAGTCGGCTGATTGAAGAAATCAGGAAAAAAGGAATCCTAAGGACCGATCACTAAAGTTGAGTAGCTTATCTTCTGTCTTTGAGAGTAAACAATTACACAAGACACACGTATGTGATGCAGAGGGACCAAACAAAAAATTAAAGTTCTACTGGAGACACAATGCAGCCAGTGTTAACTTTGGAGAAATGAGAAGTATAAATACAGAGTTACACCCCGTGGTCGGAAATCGACCCTCATAAGTCTTTTCCACATTTTCCTGAGGTGGGAAAGGAGGCTAATCTCGTCTGATGGGTTCCCCAGCGCTTTACGGAACAATCCGAAGTGTGCTTGTCTTCCTTCGTGTGTCGCTGCGTATTTTTCCATTCGTGTTCTTCTCGTTCTTCTGCCTCAAGCAAAAGACCAGTTCGATCGTTGTGACTCCTGGACCCATCCACTTCTCTTAGTCTATTAACATTCCTTCTTCCTTCAACGAGGTACTGTAACAATTGTTTTCGAATACGTTCATCACTGATTTTTTTCTTTATGTTCTTCCACTATACTCGCTATTCCTTAACCTTTTCATTTAACTAGAAAATTACAAAATTCCTCCGGATGGTGTCATTTTTTAATCTTTCTCTTCCTATTCCACACTGGACCGTTCTCAAAAACCTCATATCAACTGCTTGGAATTAATGTGTTCTAAAGTTCATAGTCCCATTTTCGCTATGGTACCATACAGCCCACAGGAAACTGTCATAATCTTATAGAATTTTAGCATGGTATCCGTTCTGTTTGACGGGAAGTAGGTGTCGGGATCGCTGAAGGTGGATGGAATTGCTTTTGAACTAACGACCCTTATAAAACCTTTACAGCGGTATAACTTAGATGTAGTAAACCTTGAATGGAAAGCCACGGAACAATGTATTTACAAAACATTTATTAACATCAATTAACCAACATATGGTGGTATTTAAAACATTCAAGAGGATTACTTATATCATGATTCCAAATCCTGACTTGTTTTACTCAACAACAAAAAAAGTTCACATTACTAATCTTTGACACTACGCCACTCAGAAAGTTCTTGACAAAACTAGCATGATTACATTAATCACAGCGAGGCACTAGCCACGCTTATTTAAAAAATAAATAAGGTAATAACAACATACAGTGACATCTTCACCTAAGGTCAATGGATATAGCTTCTGATCTATGAAGTGGCCGCCCACTGTACTAGCTTCAACCTAAGACAAAATCAACAGTCATTAGTGCAGGCGACTAGATAATAAGTATGTACTGTAATTGTTGCATAAAACCAAACAGTAGCCCCTTTTAAATTTATTATTTAACTGAGCAAAATCTGTGAACTACAAACATGGGCACTAGCCCCATCAGTAAAACGTAGGAAGTTTAAACACAATCTGCTTACGACAAAGAAAATAACTTACACCAGAACTGCAAAAACACGGACACTAGCCCTTGGGAATTAACGACCAAAAATTTAAATTTCAAGTTTAGAAAGTTTTCCAAAATTACCTGGGATCTAACGTTTTGAAAACTTTAAGACACTTGACCAATACTGAAGAAATATAAATTACAAAATACATTTTTTGATACGGACTGTAAATGACAAACTTCAGGAACTAGCCCTACGTGAAAGTTTCCCCACAGCAGCCCAAATCTATGTCACAATGTGGTCATTCAAACTCCGGAACCAGCCAGATTTCCTTAATTGCTTTTAGGTAAATAACAAGAGTAAAGAAAATGACGGTTTGAAATCAACAACATTGAGCAACACCGTGTAAAATGCAGATTCCTTGGCTTCCGCCATCTTTCCGGGTTCCGCTTAATAGGTCAGGAATTCACTGCATACTGGAAGAAGCTGTACGGGAAGCGGGGACTGTGTGGAAGGGAGTGGGCGGCTTTTTGTTAGAGGGTCTCAGGAAACCACTGAAAGGACGTTTGTCTAAACGGGGGCAGGTAAAACACAGTAAGATAGTTGTAGCTACAATCGGTATTGTAGTCGCAAACTGTCGTAGCTGTGTTGAGAAAGAACCAGAGCACCATGCCCAAATACAAAGCACTGAAGCTCAAATAGTTATAAGTACGGAAAGCTGGCTAAATTCGGGAATAAGTTGAGCCAACATTTTTTCAAACGACCTGATAATGTTCAGAAGGGATAGATTAAATACGCTTGGTGGTGGAGTATTTATTGCGCTAAAAAGTGGTTTACTTTGTAGTGATATTGAAGTAGATAGTTCCTGCGAAATAATATGGGTAGACGTTATACTAGACAATCGGACGAAACTATTTATTAGATCGTTTTACCGACTCCCCGACAAAGGAGATATAGTTGAACATTTAAAATAAATTTGAGTCTCATTTCAAATAGGTACCCCACTCATACAGTTATAGTCGATGGTGATTTCAATCTCCCATCGCTATGCAGGAAAAATTATACGTTTGAAGCCGGCGGCAGGCATAAAAGAAATGGTTCTGAGCACTATGGTACTTAACATCTGAGGTCATCAGTCCGCTAGAACCTAACCAACCTAAGGACATTTACACACATCCATGCCCGAGGCAGGATTCGAACCTGCGACGTAGCGGTGGCGCAGTTCCAGACTGAAGCGCCTAGAACCGCTCGGCCACACCGGCCGGCAGCAGGCATAAAATGTCATCCGGAATTGTACTGAATGCTTTCGCAGAAAATTATTTTGAACAATTAGTTTATCAGCCCACTCGAAATGTAAATGGTTGCGGAAGCTTACTTGACCTCTTAGCAACAAATAATCCTGGAGAGATAGGGAGTATCACGGCGGATACAGGGATTATCATAAACTTCCTTTACTTTACGTCTATGGTCACAAATGTTTTGTCATAAGCCTAACAGATCTGTAGATGGTCATTCTAGATCGACACCGGTAAACTGATGATAAAAGATTTGTGACCATAGACGTAAAGTAAAGGAAATTTATTGTATATTCGGGTCACTGTTTATTCAAGACCATATCGCAGCTTGTGAAATAGGGATTAGCGACAACAAGGCAGTTGCTGCTAGGCTAAATACCGTAACATCCACAACCATCAAAACGAAACACAAAGTACATCTATTTATAAAAGCTGATAAAAATTCTCTAAACGCCTTTTTAAGAGACGGTTTCCACTCCTTCCGATTTGATCATGCAGAAGTAGAAAAAGGATGTGTAATGATTTCAAAGAGACAGTATCGACGGCAAATGAGTGATGTATACCACATAAATTAATTAGTGATGGTACTGATCCCCCATGGTACACAAAACGGGTTAGATTGCTGTTGTAGGAACGAGAAAAGCATGCCAAATTTAAAAGAATGCCAAATCCCCAAGATTGAAAAAGTTTTGCAGAAATTAGAAAAATAGCTCGTGCTAGAATTCGAAATGCTTTTAATAATGTGCAGAACGAAACTCTGTCTCGGAATCTGGCAGAAAACGGAAAGACATTCTGGTCATACATAAAGCACACCAGTGGCAAGACGCAATCAATATCCTCACTATTCGATAACAACGGTGAAGTCATCGATGACGGTGCCATTGAAGCAGAGTTATCAAACACGGTTTTCCGAAACTCCTTCACCAAAGAATATGATATAATTATTCCTGAATTCCAATCAAGAACAACTGCCAAGACGAGAAACACAGACGTAGATATCCTCGGTGTAGCAAAACAGCTTAAATCTCTTAATAACTGCAATGCCTCCTGTACAGATTGTATACCAGTCAGGTTCCTTTCAGAGTATGCTGGTACAATAGCCCAATCTTTAGCAGTTATGTACAACCGCTCGCTCACGGAAATATCCATACCTAAAGACCGGAAAATTGCTCAAGTCACACCAATACTCAAGAAGGGAAATAGGAGTAATCCGCAGAATTACAGGCCCATATCACTAACTTCGATTTGCAGTATGGTATTGGAACATATACTGTGTTTGAACGTTATGAATTACCTCTAAGGAAACGATTTATTGACACATATCCAGCACGTATTCAGAAAATATCGTTCTTGTGAAACACAACTAGCTCTTTATATTATGAAGTAATGAGTGCTATCGACAGGGGATGTCAAGTTGATTCCATACTTTTAGATTTCCAGAAGGCTTTCGACACCGTTCCTCACAAGCGTCTTCTAACCAAACTGCGTGCCTACGGAGTATCGCCTCAGTTGTGCGACTAGATTCGTGATTTACTATCAAAAAAATGTTCAAATGTGTGTGAAATCTTATGGGACTTAACTGCTAAGGTCATCAGTCCCTAAGCTTACACACTACTTAACCTAAATTATCCTAAGGACAAACACACACACCCATGCCCGAGGGAGGACTCGAACCTCCGCCGGGATCCGCCGCACAGTCCATGACTGCAGCGCCTTAGAGATTTACTATCAGAAAGGTCACAGTTCGTAGTAATAGACGAAAGTCATCGAGTAAAACAGAAGGAATATCAGGCGTTCCCCAAGGAAGTGTTATAGGCCCTCTATTGTTCCTGATCTATATTTATCTGAGCAGCCCTTTTAGGTTGTTTGCAGATGATGCTGTCCTTTACCGTCTTGTGAAGTCGTCAGATGACCAAAACGAAATGCAGAATGATTTAGATAAGATATCTGTACGGTGCGAAACGTGGCACTTGACGCTGAATAAAGAAAAGTGTGAAGTTATTCTCATGAGTACTAAAAGACATCAGCTAAATTTCGATTCCGCGATAAGTCACACAAATCTGAAGTCTGTAAATTCAGCTAAATAATTAGGGATTATAATTACAAATAATCTAAATTAGAACGATCACATAGATAATATAGTAGGTAGAGCAAACCAAAGACTGCGATTCATTGGCAGAACACTTCGAACGTGCAACAGGTCTGCTAAAGAGACTGCTTACACTACGCTTGTCCGCCATATCCTGGAGTATCGCTGTGTGATGTGTCAGGTGGGACTGACGGATGACATCGAAAAAGTTCAAAGAAGGGCATCTCGTTCGCGAAATAGGGGAGATAGTGCCACAGATAAGATATGTGAATTGGAGTGGCAGTCATTAAAACAAAGGTGTTTTTCGTTGCGACGGGATCTTCTCACGAAATTTGAATCGCCAGTTTTCTCCGATTGCGAAAACATTGTTGGCACCCGCTTGCATAGGGAGAAATTGTCATGACGATAAAATAAGAGAAGTCAGGGTTCACACAGAAAAGTTTAAGCGCTCGTTTTTCTCGCGCGCCTTTCGAGAGTGGTTCATTGAATCCTCTGCCAGGCATTATATTGTGAATAGCAGAGTAATCACGTAGGTGTGGATGTAGAATACGACAACTGTCGGTTCGCTTAAAATTTAACACTGAAATTGGTGGTTTGAACTTTTTTTCATTAAAGAGAATGATCTATCAGTTGGAGCTCAACAACCCAGTTAAGCAAAACAACAACAATTTGTTCCATTTAAAAATTTAACCGCTGAAGTTTGGGCTTTACGAACATATCATCCAAGAGAACAACCCACAGTACTACTCTTGGAAATAATGAAACAAGAAGACGTGATCAGTTACAGTACATTGACTCGACTGCTACCTTTGGACCTTTTAAACACACGGGAACCAAAATTATAATACCCATTCCGTTGCAGCGGGTTTACCAGCGCGTTTTGTTGCCAGCGTAGAAATCGTACTTCGATAAGCACATGTCATCAGCTGATAACGTTAAGCAAGCACCACACTCAGGATGTTTTTTTGCCTTCCCGCTTCCACAGCTGTTAACTGAAAGAAGCCTTAATCCACACTGGAGCTTGAAAGACAGCATCCGCCACACTGCTCAAAGCACGAGAAAACAAAATTTCCAACATAACGTTAATGTGGTGGATCGAACTAGAACACAGTAACGACTCAAACACTCGTGGTACAGTCCCAGTCTAACATAGGCACCTCACTGGCACACTTTCGCCGCTCTTCAGTACAGCAAAGCAATTGCCAAATGCTGACTGCAGAGGCTCGGCCGCATCCACCGCACGTGATTCCGCCAAACCTCCTTACAGGGAACATCTCTCGTTGACGGCCCACAGCCCATCGCTCAAGCGCACGGACAGAGGGCTTTTTCTATGCTCGGAACGAGTACGACCTCTGACCTAAGCCGATCGATACAACTACACGGCTGATTGACAGGTGCGATCGATACCTATCATATCGTATTTGATTGCGTCATAGATCCTACTGTATCTCTCGATCATTTTTTAGTATGATGTGTCGCAGCCCAAGTATCTGAAGTTGTTAAGTTGCTCAATAGTTCTGGTTTCTAATATGAATTTTGATCTTAAGGTTCATGAGCGTTGAAACGCTGTGGACTTGGTTTTATTGTTCGATATCCTTAAATATATTTATTTTGCCATTTGACATACACTGAAGCGCCAAAGAAACTGGTACAGGCACGTATATTCAAATACAGAGATATATAAACAGGCGGAATACAGCGCTAAGGTCGGCAACATCTGTATTAGACAAGTGTCTGGCGAAGTTGTTACATCGGTTACTGCTGCTACAATTGCAGGTTGTTAAGATTTGAACGTGGTGTTGTAGTCGGCACATGAGCGATGGGACGTAGTATCTCTGAGGTAGCGATGAAGTGGGGATTTTCTCGCACTACCATATCACGAGTGTGCTATGAATATCAGGAGTCTAGTAAAACATCAAATCTCCGACATCGCTGCGGCCGGAAAAAGATCCTGCAGGAACGGGACCAAAGACGACTGAGGAGAATCGTTCAACGCGACAGAAGTTTATCCCTTCACCAACTTTCTGCAAATTTCAGTGCTGGCCCATCAACAAGTGTGATCGTACGAACCATTCAACGAAATATCATCGATACGGGCTATCGGAGCCGAAGGCCGATTCGTATACCCTTGAAGACAGCAAGACACAATGCTTTACGCCTCGCCTGAGCCCGACAGCATCGACATTGGACCGTTTGTTAGTGGCTGGACACATGTTGCCTTGTCGGACGAGTATCGTTTCAAGTTGTATCAAGTGGATGGACGTACACGGGTATGGAGTCATCCTCATCAATCCATGGACACTGTATGTCAGCTGGTGGAAGCTGTGTAATGGTGTGCGCCGTGTGCAGTTGGAGTGATATGGGACTCCTGATACGACTCTGACAGGTGACATGCGTAAGCATCCTTTGTGATCATTTGCATACATTCACGTCCATTGTGCATTCCGACGGACTTGGACAATTCCAGCTGGACTATGCGACACCCTTTACGTCAAGAATTGCTACAGAGTGGCTCTAAGAACACTCTTCTGAGTTTACACACTTCTTCTAGCCACTGGCCAGATATGAACGTTATTGATCATATCAGGGATGCCTTGAAACGTGCTCTTCAGAAGAGATCTCCACCCCCGTCGTTCTCTTACGGATTTATGGACAGCCATGCAGTAATCATGCTGTCAGTTCCCTCCAGCACTGCTCCAGACATTAGTCGAGTGCATGCCAAGTGTTGCGGCAGTTCTGCGTGCTCGCGGAGGGCCTACACGATATTAAGCAGGTGTACCAGTTTCTTTCACTCTTCAGTGTAGTTCAAATAGAACTCTCAGTAACCTTTATTCGTTCCCCGCAGTATGGTAGTCAGCAGCCCCAAGCGTTCTGATAAAATGTCGTCCTTTGAAGCTGTCCTCTACATTAAATTTATAATCAGTTGTTTCATTACCTGACAACGTAGTCAAAATACAGTATAATTTAAGAACTATCGATAAAATACAACCCCTGAAATAAAATTCGCTTGTGAGACATTTCGATATTCTCGCTTTGCAGTTATGTCTGTTTATGCTTTGGATAAATTCGACGGTTAAAGGCGCTGCAGTCTGGAACCGCAAGATCGCTACGGTCGCAGGTTCGAATCCTGCCTCGGGCATGGATGTTTGTGATGTTCTTAGGTTAGTTAGGTTTAACTAATTCCAAGTTCTAGGGGACTAATGACCTCAGCAATTGAGTCCCATAGTGCTCAGAGCCATTTTTGATAAATTCGATCCCTTTTTTTCATAAGATTATCTAGTTTTCCTCTATGCACTTCATCAGAATCCTTAGTACAATCTATGAAAGCTATGTCAATTGTTAATTTTGTTCTCTTCTTCTTTCTACTATATGTTGTATTGAGAAAATGATATCTGGATGGAGCCTGTTAATTTTTCAACTGATATGCTGTCTATGATTCTTCTCTTTAAAGTATATCTGGAATTAATAATTATTCTCTCTGTTCAATTTAATGTCAGATTATGAAGTTACCTTTCGTTAATAGGATAAAGGTTTTTTTCAATATTCTCTGAATTATTGACAGTAAGGGAATAATGCTCCTTTTTTATGAAAATAGCTTTCAAACGACGTAGAAAACCAATTTTCGAATAACTTTACTTATGGCTTCCTCTCAGCCTCAGTGGCGATATATAAAGTGCACACAATTGTTATCTCAGGCCGTTATATAGATATGATTTGTTTGCGTAAGTAATTACAATTTTTGGTTTTGACTGATTACACAGACAACATCGCAAAGTAAAAGCAGGTAAGACTTCAATCAAAACACATCCATTAATAGAGCTGCAACATAGGTCGATGCTTTTGGCCATCATAGAATACATGATGTTACTAAATTTTTGTACAAAATGTTAACAGTTACGCCATATTTATTAGTTAAGAGAAACTCTCTTGGTGTAGTATATTTATTTCCTTTGGATTACAAATCGGACGGGTGTGTGCGGATATAACTTACTTCGATCAAAAGAACAAAAGCAAGTAGGAAAAACACAGCACGTTTTGCTCTTCTATAAAAACAACTGTAGGCACACTATATCGTAGAACATGGATGTAGCTATAATTTCACAGATGAGCTTACGAGAAATATGGTCGTATAATTTCTTTATAAATCTATTACATCATTCCATTTACTATTAACTTAGCATATATTTTGCATTCCGTACTTAAGAGACTTATACCTCTATAATTCTCGTTCCATTGGTATATTCCTGTGTTGCCAGACCTGTCTTACAAAATCTAAAAGCCTGTACCTAGCTTCTTGTGATAGGTATTTTGGAAGTCTTATATTTTGACATCCCCCCGCCCTCCACCATCCCTTGAACCATGGACCTTACCGTTAGTGGGGAGGCTAGCGTGCCTCAGCGATGCAGATAGCCGTACTGTAGGTACAACCACAACGGAAAAACACAGCACGTTTTGCTCTTCTATAAAAACAACTGTAGGCACACTATATCGTAGAACATGGATGTAGCTATAATTTCACAGATGAGCTTACGAGAAATATGGTCGTATAATTTCTTTATAAATCTATTACATCATTCCATTTACTATTAACTTAGCATATATTTTGCATTCCGTACTTAAGAGACTTATACCTCTATAATTCTCGTTCCATTGGTATATTCCTATGTTGCCAGACCTGTCTTACAAAATCTAAAAGCCTGTACCTAGCTTCTTGTGATAGGTATTTTGGAAGTCTTATATTTTGACATCCCCCCGCCCTCCACCATCCCTTGAACCATGGACCTTACCGTTAGTGGGGAGGCTAGCGTGCCTCAGCGATGCAGATAGCCGTACTGTAGGTACAACCACAACGGATAGGTATTGTTGAGAAGCCAGACAAACGTGTGGTTCCTGAAGAGGGGCAGCAGCCTTTTCAGTAGTTGCAGGGGCAACAGTAAGGATGACAGACTGATCTGGCCTTGTGACATCAACCCAAACGGCCTTGCTGCGCTGGTATTGCGGTCGGCTAAAAGGAAGGTGAAACTACAGCCGTAATTTTTCCCGAGGGTATGCAGCTTTACTGTATCGTTAAACGATGATGGCATCCTCTAGGGCAAAATATTCAGGAGGTAAAATAGTCCCCCATTCGGATCTCCGGTGGGGGGGGGGGGACTACCAAGGAGGACGTCCTTATCAGGAGAAACCAAACTGGCGTTCTACGTATGGGAGTGTGGAATGTCAGGTTCCTTAATCGGGCAGGTAGACTAGAAAATTTAAAAATGGAAATGGATAGGTTAAAATTAGATTTAGTGTGTATTAGGAGGAATGGGACTTCTGGTCAGGTGAATACAGGGTATAAATACAAAATGAAATAGGGGTAATACAAGAGTAGGTTTAAAACCAGTAAAAAAATAAGAATGCGGATAAGCTACTGTGACCATCATAGTGAACTCATTATTGTAGCCAAGGTAGACGCGAAGCCCACGCCCAAAACAGTAATACAAGTTTATATACCAACTAGCTCCGCAGATGAGGAGGAGATTGAGGAAATGTATCATGACATAAAAGAAATTATTCAGATAGTTATTCAGAAATTATTCAGAAAATGTAATAGTCGTGGGGAAATGGAATTCGACAGTAGGAAAACGAAGAAAAGGAAAAGTGGTAGGAGAATATGAACTGGGGAAAAAGAATGAAAGAGGAAGCCGCCTGGAAGAATTTTTCACAGGACGTAATTTAAACATAGCTAACACATCGTTTGAGAACCATGTGAGAATGTTTAAACGTGGAGGAACATGGAGGCACTGGAAGGTTTCAGATTGATTATATAATGGTTAGACAAAGATTTAGGAACCAGATTTAACATTGTAAAACATTTCCAGGGACAGATGTGGGCTCTGACCACAATTCATTTGTTATGAACTGCAGATTAAAACTGAAGAAAACTGCAAACCTAGATAAAATGAAAGTACTAGAGGATGTAGAGGGTTTCAGAGGGAGCGTTATGGAACAATTGACAAGAAGACGAAAAAGGAATATAGTAGAAGAAGACTGGGTAGCTATGAGAGATGAAATGGTGAAGGCAGCAGAGGATTAAGTAGGCAAAAAGACGAGGGCTACTACAAATCCTTGCGTAACGTAAGAGACATTGAATTTAATAGATGAAAGGAGAAAATGCAAAACTGCAGTAAATGAAGCAGGCGAAAGGAAATACAAAAGTCTAAAAAATGAGATTCACAGGAAGCACAAAATGGCTAAGCAGGAGTGGCTAGAGGGCAAATGTAAGGATGTAGAATTATATATTACTAGGAGTAAGATAGATACTGCCTACAGGAAAATTAAGGAGGCCTTTGGAGAAAAGAGAACCACCTGTACCAATATCAAAATTTCAGATGGAAAACCAGTTCTAAGCAAATACGGGAAATCAGGAACGTGGTAGGAGTATGAACTTGAGGGCAGTATTATGGAAAGGGAAGAGGACGTAGAGAGAGATAAGAAGGAAGATATGATACTGCTGGAAGAATTTGACATAACAGTGAAAGATTTAAGTGGAGGGAGGCCCAGGGAGGAAATAGTATTCCGTTACAGCTACTGATAGCCTTGGGAGAGCCAGCAGTGACAGAACCCGTCCATCGGACGAGCAAGATCTATGAGACAGACGAAATACTATCAGACTTCAAGAAGAATATAATAATCCCAATTGCAAATAAAGTAGGTGCTGACAGGTGCGAAAATTACCGAGCTATGTTTAATAATTCACGGTTGCAAAATACTAATATGTTTCTTTTACAGAAAAATGGAAAAACTGGTAGAAACCGACCTCGGAGAAGATCAGTTTGGATTCCGGAGAAATACAAGAACACGTGAGGCAATGCTGATCCTACGACTTCTCAAAGAAAATAGGTTAAGGAAAAGCAATCCTAAGTATATAGCAATTGTAGACTTAGAGAAAGCTTTTGACAATGATGACCCTCTTTCAAATTCTAAAGATGGCATGGGTAAAATACTTAGAGCGAAAGGCCATTTACAATTTTTACAGAAACCAGTTGGCAGTTATAAGAGTCGAGGGCACGAAAGGGAAGCAGTGGTTGAGAAAGGAGTTAGACAGAGCTGTAGCCTATCCCCGATGATATTGAATCTGTATATTGAGCAAACAGTAAAGGAAACAAAAGAGAAATTTGGAGCAGGAATTCAAGTACAGGGAGAGAAAATAAAGAAATTTGAGGTTTGCCGATGACATTGTAATTCTGTCAGAGACAACAAAGGACTTGGAAGAGCAGTTGAACGGAATGGACAGTACCTGGAAAACAGGATATGAGATCAACATCAACAGAAGCAAAACGAAGATAATAGAGTTTAGTCCAATTAAATCAGGTGATGCTGAGGGTATTAGATTAGTAAATGAGACAATTAATGTAGTAAATGAGTTGTGATATTTGGGAAACAAAGTAACTGATGACGGTCGAAGTAGGGAGGACAGGCAATGGCAAGAAAAGCGTTACTAAAGAAGAGGAATCTGTTGTCATGGACTGTAGGTTGAGGTATCAGTAGATCCTTTCTGTAAGTTGCAGCGAACACATAGTGCGCAGTGGGGCGATCACTCTGTTGTAAAAATAATTCATAAGCCAAGATCGCTTAAATACTCTTTACTGGATAACCGGTTTCAACACACTATACGTGCCATCATCGGATCAGAATGTAGAATAATATTTATAAACCATTTGGATATAACAATACATGAGGCAGACCAGCTGATATAAAATCATTGTTACAAAAGCCTAAATGAACTGCTCTAATGGTCATTCTTTTCCAACAGATATATAAAACCGAAGTCACAAGGTAAAACTATTTGGTACATGACCGCTGCTCGACTAACAACGGTCGGCATCACCACATGTAAGTATTTGTAAGGAGTGTAGCCATGTATGGAAGTGAAACGTGTACGATAAACAGTTTAGACAAGAGATTAGAAGCTTTTGAAATGTGGCGCTACAGAAGAATACTGAAGAATAGATGGGTAGGACATGTAAGTAATGAGGAGGTAGTGAACAGAGCTGGGGAGAAGAGAAATTCGTAGTACAATCTTATTAAAAGATGGAACCAGTTGATAGGACACATTCTAAGGCATCTATAGATCACCATCTGGAACGAAGTGTGGAGGGTATAAATCGTAGAGGGAGACCATAGATGATAACAGTAAGCAGATTCAGACGGATGTAGGTTGCAGTAGTTACTCGAAGGTGAAGAGGCATGCACAGGATAGAGCAGCATGGACAGCTCCATCAAACTAATCTTTTGACCGAAGACAACAACAACAACTTATTTAGACTGTATGTTCCTGGAGCTTTTAAGATTTAAAGTTTTGTAAGGCCTCTTGAAGCTCCTTAAATTCTTAAATTGTGTTTTTAAATTTCCAAAGACATGTGTTATTTCTTCTATATCCTGACTTCCTCCCCTTCCGACGGCAGATTTCTACAGAACCTCATCCTTTCTTCCCTGTGATACGTTTTTGTTGATGTGTTCTGGGTATGTCAGGGGCGGTGCTTTGTCTCAGAGTTCCCTGGCATGTCAGGAGAGCGCGTTGTTGCTGATGGTCGGCGCGCAGTGCTGTGTTATGTCAGATGGCCACTTGTTACGACTTCTGCAGTGCTCGTTAGCAGCATACACAGTGGCTGCACCAAAGACTGAGACGGCGTGGAGTTTTACAATTATTTATTGAGCTTTCTTTACAATTTCTCCCTCGTCGTCGCTGCCCAGCACTGTGGATCCTTCCGCGTGGCTGCTACTGTGTAGATTCTCCAACAATGCGCGCAGTGCGCGCCACCAGTGCTCCGCTGAAGTCAGGATGCCCTGTAGTTGAGATGATGAACTCGTCGCCGCTCGGCAGCCCAGTATGGCACCCACACGGAGCCGCGTCTCCGTGAGGTAAGCTGCCGCCGCCTGCAGCACCGGCGGCTTGGAAGCTGTCAGTCGCGATGTCCGCGAGCTCCCGTCATGGACGGACCACGCGCCGTGGGGCCCGGTTGCCGTGGAGTCCGGGCGTCAGTCCCCAGCGGCTCCTGTGCCCAAGACCGCGCTGCGTCCGGTAATGCTGGAAGTTCTCGCTGTAGTTAGCAGCCACGGAGCCGACCCCCAGAGCTGAAGTAGGCATCTGGCGGCGAATGGATGACTCCTGCGACCTAAACAGACTTCCGGAATCGTCACCTACGAAGATTGAACATTTGGACACGGACCACATCCTTCCTCAGATCCGAACTGCTTCGTAATGGCTCCTGCCCGTTGCTGCCTGCGCTCCACTATTTATATCCGGCAGGAGGACGTTCTTTACCCTCGGTCGCAGCTTCTTGTTATTACTCCCGCAGTATATTGCAGCGTAACGTAGCGTGCTGGCCTCACTTCCCTTACTCAGCACTCTCCAGGCTTCGCTCGGCGCTCGGTCTGCGTGCGTCCGTGTGTCAGCCGGTCGGTAGACTGCAACTGTCAGCAAGGCTATCTGTGCCGCACCTACTTCGCAATGCCGCTATCGCCAGCTGTCTCTGTTTTGCTATTCTCCACTGCGTGAAGCAACGCTGACTACACGTGGCCGCAACACTGCCTCCTCCTAAAAATTAAATTCGTCCCCGAATTTACCGTATACGTTAACTCTTCGTTCTATCCTATATGCTACTTGTTCCCTACATACATTCAGGTTGCCCTGACTCAGGCCCTAGTGGTAATCCATTCTACAGGAATTTCATGGAGCGGTCTTGCATTAACATGCTGAATCCTCCGTTTTAATAAGACATATACCACACCGATAAATACAATCAACACGGTAATAGTATAGGTTGAAATACCAATGGTCACTATGCTACGTTTCCGCCTGGTATCGTACTCCTCCACATGCCTTAATAATTGCTGCATTGAAATTTGACCTTTCTCTGAATCTACCAGTTTATATATCATTTGCAATAGTGTAGCATCCAAGGTGTTGTTAATATACGTCAAATTTTCTCCTGGAGAGATACTGAATGACGCATCTGGCCAGTACAACGTCAGATGAGTATCTGTAAACTTGGTGACTCCCGTGGCTGTCGCTGGTAAGCCGAAACGATCCCCTACTATTTCACAATTTGTCCCATTGATTAGCAAACCACTGTCCCGTAATTCCATCTCCGTAGTCATCGCAGGAACTCCGAAATGGCGGAATTGAAAACCATCTAAAATCGCTCAATACGTATGAGGATCGTATGATGTACCTGTAAGGTTCTGTAGAGATTATGGGAAAGAATTTGCACGGTTTATAGTAGTAGAACATTACGGGTCGTGGGAACAACGAAGAGCACCAAGCGACCGGAAACAAACGTCATTCCTGTTTTCGAGAACGATCGTCTAACTGATGCACATAATTTTAGTCCTCTATCAGTAAGGTCAATCTCTTCTAGAATTAGGGAACATTTTCTACGCTCACGGATTATAATGTTTATGGAGAACGAATGTCTCGTCTTTAAACAACTTAGATTAGGTACATACGGTTCTTGTGATATGCAGCTCGCACAGTTCGTCCATAAATTCCAGAGATCCGTAGACAAAGGCGCCCTAGTTGCTACCCTGCTCTTTGACTTCCGGAAGGCATTCCATACAGTTGCGGACTGTCGTTTATTGAGCAAACTATGAGCTTACCGAATAACGGATAAAATTTCTTGGTGTATTTAGGACTTTGTAAGCGACACAATTCAGGGCGTTATTTTTGATTGAATGGAATATAATCTCTAGATGTCTGGATGAAAGATAATGTCTAGATGTCATATGGATATGTTATAGGGCCATATCTGTTTTCAGTATACGCTCTAACACAAAAAGAAGGCTCACCACGAAGAAAGTGTCCGAATGGGATGGAAATCGGTAATTTTGATGCACATGTACAGACAAACAAATGATTGCAGTATCAGAAATATTTGGTGATTTATTCAGGAGAAAGAGCTCGAGGAATTGAGCAAGTCAGTAATACGTGCTCCTTATGCAAGCAGTCATTCGGCTTGGCATTGAATGATGTCCTCCTGAGAGACGTCGTGCAACTGGCGCATTAGATCATCAAAATTCCTTGCTGGGTGGGGGAGCCTTGCCCACAATGTTCCAATGTTCTCCAATTGAGAAGAGATCCGGCGACCTTGTTCAGGGTAAGGTTTGGCAGGCACGAAGAAAAACAGCAGAAACACTCGCCTTGTGTGGGCAGGCATTACCTTGCTGAAATGTAAGCCCAAGATAGCTTGTCATGAAGGGCAACAAAACATGGACTAAAATATCGTCTACGTACCGATATGCTGTAAGGGTGCCGCGGATGACAACCAAATGGGCCATATGGACAGAAAGGACACCCTAGACTATCGCTCCTGATTGTCGGGCGTATGGCGGTCCCAGTCAGGCAGGTACCTACTGCTGTTAGGGGCTTCTCCAAACACGTCTTCACTGGTAAATTAAGTTCAGTTCGAAGCTGGATTCAATATTTTAGACGATTCTGCACCAGTCAATGAGATGCCAGGCTGATGACGCGCCTGGAAACTTCCAAGTACTGTTGCCCTCATCCGATTCGTGTGAGTACGAGACAGCAAGTAGACGTCAGTGCCATTTGAGCTGTGGAATGTGTAAGTTTACTATAAACAGAAAACAAGAAGATAAACGTATATTGCATTGTATCACTACATGAGTTTGCTATCTATTTAGATCAGTTTAACACAAAAAATGGCAGATTGGGATAATGGTGTGCTGTAAGAAAATGGTTCAAATGGCTCTAAGCACTATGGGACTTAACATCTAAGGTCATCAGTCCCCTAGACATAGAAACTACTTAAACCTAACTAACCTAAGGACATCACACACATCCATGCCCGAGGCAGGATTCGAACCTGAGACCGTAGCGGTCGCGCGGTTCCTGACTGTAGCGCCTAGAAACACTCGGCCACTCCGGCCGGCTGTGCTGTAAGAGAACATATGCACAGCAGCGTGTACAAGCAGCTGGGAGAAGTTTGCAATAAAGAATAAAATAAGGAATTGAGAGATACAACACACAGGGTAGAAGAACATTAGTGGGAAAGCTGTACATTAGTGTTTTACTGGGCAGCCAGAAAAAAAGGGAAGTGAAAACTAGACGTAAGGAGAAAATCCCGCGCCATCTGAGGTATCGGATGTTTTCAGTATTAATGATTATGAGGTCGACAGTGATTACACTAACCAGTTTACTGGTGCACTGAAATCACTACGTACACGCAGCAAAATCACTAAACAGGTATGTTGCCAACTGTAAACAGGTAGAGACGAAGAAATGTGGTTCAGGTGATTGGGTGCCCTGACAATAATTGTACTACATATAGTGGTGAACAAATCCATAGATTATGGATGCCATTATTGATTATTTACGAACTGAATATTTTAATAACTGGTAAAAAAACATAAAGATGATGATGCAGTCATGTTACCGTTTAAATGCCTTTCAGTATTCTAGTATATAATTGAAATGAACACTTTCCCTACTACAATGAGTAATTCCCAAATGGGGGTAGGAATCGTATGAAATTTCGTATTTATGATATTTGCAGTTAAACCTTACTGTAGATGAGAGAATTGTCGCTGCGAACATTTCTCATACTTTTGCTTCTAGCCATTCATGTAATAGCAGTTAAATACCTTTCTTTATTCCAATTTGAAATGATAGCATTCATTTTGTGTGAGCTGCAGTCCTTTTCTGAAATTACAAAAATTACTACGTAAAAAGAAGGTTTTTCCAAATGTCAAAACTGTTCCAAGGTGCAAATGGTAATCTACATCTACATCTATACTCCGCGAGCCACCTTACGGTGTGTGGCAGAGGGTACTTATTGTACCACTATCTGATCCCCCCTTCCCTGTTCCATTCACGAATTGTGCGTGGGAAGAACGACTGCTTGTAAGTCTCCGTATTTGCTCTAATTTCTCGGATCTTTTCGTTGTGATCATTACGCGAGATATATGTGGGCGGTAGTAATATGTTGCCCATCTCTTCCCGGAATGTGCTCTCTCGTAATTTCGATAATAAACCTCTCCGTATTGCGTAACGCCCTTCTTGAAGTGTCAGCCACTGGAGCTTGTTCAGCATCTCCGTAACGCTCTCGCGCTGACTAAATGTCCCCATGACGAATCGCGCTGCTTTTCGCTGGATCATGTCTATCTCTTCTATTAATCCAACCTGGTAAGGGTCCCATACCGATGAGCAATACTCAAGAATCGGACGAACAAGCGTTTTGTAAGCTACTTCTTTCGTCGATGAGTCACATTTTCTTAGAATTCTTCCTATGAATCTCAACCTGGCGCCTGCTTTTCCCACTATTTGTTTTATGTGATCATTCCACTTCAGATCGCTCCGGATAGTAACTCCTAAGTATTTTACGGTCGTTACCGCTTCCAATGATTTACCACCTATGGCATAATCGTACTGGAATGGATTTCTGCCCCTATGTATGCGCATTATATTACATTTATCTACGTTTAGGGAAAGCTGCCAGCTGTCGCACCATGCATTAATCCTCTGCAGGTCCTCCTGGAGTACGTACGAGTCTTCTGATGTTGCTACTTTCTTGTAGACAACCGTGTCATCTGCAAATAGCCTCACGGAGCTACCGATGTTGTCAACTAAGTCATTTATGTATATTGTAAACAATAAAGGTCCTATCACGCTTCCCTGCGGTACTCCCGAAATTACCTCTACATCTGCAGATTTTGAACCGTTAAGAATGACATGTTGTGTTCTTTCTTCTAGGAAATCCTGGATCCAATCACAAACCTGGTCCGATATTCCGTAAGCTCGTATTTTTTTCACTAAACGTAAGTGCGGAACCGTATCAAATGCCTTCCTGAAGTCCAGGAATACGGCATCAATCTGCTCGCCAGTGTCTACGGCACTGTGAATTTCTTGGGCAAATAGGGCGAGCTGAGTTTCACATGATCTCTGTTTGCGGAATCCATGTTGGTTATGATGAAGGAGATTTGTATTATCTAAGAACGTCATAATACGAGAACACAAAACATGTTCCATTATTCTACAACAGATTGACGTAAGCGAAATAGGCCTATAATTATTCGCATCTGATTTATGACCCTTCTTGAAAATGGGAACGACCTGCGCTTTCTTCCAGTCGCTAGGTACTTTACGTTCTTCCAGCGATCTACGATAAATTGCTGATAGAAAGGGGGCAAGTTGTTTAGCATAATCACTGTAGAATCTTAAGGGTATCTCGTCTGGTCCGGATGCTTTTCCGCTACTAAGTGATAGCAGTTGTTTTTCAATTCCGATATCGTTTATTTCAATATTTTCCATTTTGGCGTCCGTGCGACGGCTGAAGTCAGGGACCGTGTTACGATTTTCCGCAGTGAAACAGTTTCGGAACACTGAATTCAGTATTTCTGCCTTTCTTCGGTCGTCCTCTGTTTCGGTGCCATCGTGGTCAACGAGTGACTGAATAAAGGATTTAGATCCGCTTACCGATTTTACATATGACCAAAACTTTTTAGGGTTCTTGTTTAGATTGTTTGCCAATGTTTTATGTTCGAATTCGTTGAATGCTTCTCTCATTGCTCTCTTTACGCTCTTTTTCGCTTCGTTCAGCTTTTCCTTATCAGCTATGATTCGACTACTCTTAAACCTATGATGAAGCTTTCTTTGTTTCCGTAGTACCTTTCGTACATGATTGTTATACCACGGTGGATCTTTCCCCTCGCTTTGGACCTTAGTCGGTACGAACTTATCTAAGGCGTACTGGACGATGTTTCTGAATTTTTTCCATTTTTGTTCCACATCCTCTTCCTCAGAAATGAACGTTTGATGGTGGTCACTCAGATATTCTGCGATTTGTGCCCTATCACTCTTGTTAAGCAAATATATTTTCCTTCCTTTCTTGGCATTTCTTATTACACTTGTAGTCATTGATGCAACCACTGACTTGTGATCACTGATACCCTCTTCTACTTTCACGGAGTCGAAAAGTTCCGGTCTATTTGTTGCTACGAGGTCTAAAACGTTAGCTTCACGAGTTGGTTCTCTAACTATCTGCTCGAAGTAATTCTCGGACAAGGCAGTCAGGATAATGTCACAAGAGTCTCTGTCCCTGGCTCCAGTTCTGATTGTGTGACTATCCCATTCTATACCTGGTAGATTGAAGTCTCCCCCTATTACAATAGTATGATCACGAAACTTCTTCACGACGTTCTGCAGGTTCTCTCTGAGGCGCTCAACTACTACGGTTGCTGATGCAGGTGGTCTATAGAAGCATCCGACTATCATATCTGACCCACCTTTGATACTTAACTTAACCCAGATTATTTCACATTCGCATTCGCTAATAACTTCACTGGATATTATTGAATTCTTTACTGCTATAAATACTCCTCCACCATTGGCGTTTATCCTATCCTTGCGGTATATATTCCATTCTGTGTCTAGGATTTCGTTACTGTTCACTTCCGGTTTTAACCAACTTTCCGTTCCTAATACTATATGCGCACTATTTCCTTCAATAAGAGATACTAATTCAGGAACCTTGCCCTGGATACTCCTGCAGTTTACCAATATTACGTTAACTTTTCCTGTTTTTGGTCTCTGAGGACGGACGTAATGTACGAAGGAAAGAAAGTTATATTCAAATTTAAGAGTAGCAGTCTTGAAAACCTTTTCACTACTGTATGTAATTGTTCATGTGTTACATTATTACTGTGATACACATCGGTAATGAGTAACTGAGATAAAATTGACACGAAATATTACCAGAAATCAGTTACAAGTTACAAAAGTATAGAGACAGAAGTTATTGACAAGTAACATAAATTTTCATTTTATACACAGGGAAAACTGTTAAGATATTAAAGAAACACACTTAGTTAGAGAGAGTCACGAGTTACGTGGTAGGAAAGATCTTCCGTTTGCAGGTACAATACGACTGACGATTGACGAAGTATGGCTTAAGTGCGCACATGTTGTGTAACTAGTTTCCAAAATATTCAGAATTTTACTTAACATGAACCTTTATAACTGAAGAATTAACAACGTCCACGAAATAGCTTTTATATATTTTACAGTAATTACAAAAGCTACGAAAAACATAATCCAATGCCACAAACTGCTTATGGTTGTCTGTAGCGCACATTCCTTCGTGTGATTCTAAGACCAGTCAATAGACTGAAACACCAACCAGGAAATATCAGGCGGTCCTAAGTATGCTGTCCACCAGGTACAACACTCTCCTCTAACGCTTGCTTCATTTACATTCCTGGCTCTGAGCACTATGGGACTTAACATCTACGGTTATCAGTCCCCTAGAACTCAGAACTACTTAAACCTAACTAACCTAAGGACAGCACACAACACCCAGCCATCACGAGGCAGGGAAAATCCCTGACCCCGCCGGGAATCGAACCTGGGAACCCGGGCGTGGGAAGCGAGAACGCTACCGCACGACCACGAGATGCGGGCTTGCTTCATTTACATTAATTCGGTATACTAAAAGTAGAGAAACTACAGAAAACTTACGTACAGTTGCTTTTAGGTTACATTTTACTAATGTTTCAAAATAATAATTTCTCGTCAAGTGTGCACTTTTCCTGCACTTCTCTTATAATAAATAATGTATTCCTATCTGGATTGTTCACTGTACCATTTGTTTGTTTACCAGTTTTCTCTAGCAATACCCAACAAGCGGCGCGCTACTGATGGCTTTTTGATGGTTTCCATACTGAAATACGCCATGGCCCACTGACAAATATCCAGTTTCAAAATCACCGTCACCAGTTCCGATTTGTATCAATTTTCGGAACACAATTGTTTCCTCCGTTTAGTGTTGCTGCGAGACATACATCAGTACTTGTTAAGGCTTAAATTTGCCTCTATTAGCGTCATCTATAGTGAACGCATATTAAATAGAAAAATTCTTACCACAAAGATAAAAGAAATGATGTTGAGCCGTGACGACTGGCGCTAGTTATGCTCCACTTGCGTCGCTGATATCTACACTCGTCTGGTCTTGTATCTCTGACGGCTCCTCCTTTCGTTTTCCGGTTTGGCGTGTGGCCTGGGTCATTCTCCGGTCGGCGTTCAACGAGGCAACACGTTTTGAAGGCAGGCCCTCGTCTCGATCCGCTGTGCCTGGGCCTCGCCGTCCTCGTCGTCCTCGCCGTTTTGTCGCGCCGGGGTGTACGGTGCTGGTTAGTCGACGCGTTTGCGTGCGAAACGGTCGCAGGTCCGTCATCTCAAGCTGGACATCTTCTCACCACGTAACTGGAAGCTTAAAGTTATGTATGATTCATATTCCGCTGTTAACCTGTGAAGATTTGTGAAACTTATGGTGGCATGTAGTATCTACCGGAGATCAGTTAAATATGGTTTTGAATAAGAGAGTGTTACACGGAACCTCGAGTCTAATTATTTCGACAATTGCAAAAGCGAATAGAGCTTTATTGCTTGTTTGAAAGATTCCTTACAGTGGTAATTTGATGTAGTACGTTAATTAGTGTACTCTTCGTCCGGTTTTGGTTTTAGATTTTCTTTTAATATGAAGGGCAGAGCCTTAGTTAAGTCGGTGTAATTTTACTTGTTTATTCCGTAAATGTCTGTTTGGTTTTCAGTTATGTTACAGATAGTCGCGTAGTTAGTAAACCTTGCATGGTCCTGAAAAAGCTGCATCACGAGTTGAATTTTTCTGCCACGTGAAGTATTTGCTGTTGCAGAAATGGTCTGGAATGTGGGGAAGATGCGGTTTATCGCCTTGGCGGGCAGGCTGAGATCGTGTGTGTGTTCGGTGTGTTTTCTCCCCTGGCTTGCAGCAGATATTTATCGAAATTGCTTGGCGGTTGCTTTCTACTCGTTTGTCGTGAATACCTCCGTGTATAGGCCACACTTCCACCCTTCAGTCAAATATCCGGCCTGTCCGCCGGAGCGTACGAGACCTTTTCATACGTAACTCAAGGTGAATCATTAGCGTTGCGTAAATTTGGTTACGTAAGCGATGTATCTGGTGGTATGCTTATGGTGATGGTTGTCTGTGATCCTTTTGCAATCGGATCTAAGTATTATCTTTGAAATACTGTTTGTTATATTGGCTCTGAGCACTATGGGACTTAACTTCTGAGGTCATCAGCACCCTAGAACTTAGAACTACTTAAACCTAACTAACCTAAGGACGTCACACACATCCATGCCCCAAGCACGATTCGAACCTAGGACCGTAGCTGTCACGCGGTTCCAGACTCAAGGGCCTAGAACCGCTCGGCCTCACCGGCCGGCGATTGTTATATTAATTCATGATCTAATCAGATAGTTTTCTATGTTTGGTGAAGGAGAGGCTTCCTAAATTTAAAGACTTGATCTTTAGTAATTTCATTTGTATCTTTTTTTTTTTAAAAAGGGAAAGAAAAAGAGAAGAAAGGGCAGACAGTTAAAGTCAGTTGTATATTGCTTAAGAGGACAAAGGTCCGAATTAAATTTTTACATTGTTATTCTGGTTCTGTAATAAAGAAATTTGTTCTTTAGTAGCAATTAAAATTATGTACCAACGATAAGTTTGTGCGTCAGTAAAGATCCCTAGCTTCCCATCTCCTTTGAGTAGCTGTGGGTAAATTGCAATTTTAGTTTCTCTAGCACGTAACTTGAGAAGTAACACAGCTCAGATGTGAGCCGCCGTTTGGTTATGAAACAGTAGAAGGTGGACGTGCAGCTTTACGTCAGAGAGAGAGAGAAAGAGCAAGAGAGAGGGACAAAGGGAGAGAGACGAGTGAAGGTGGGCGGGTGGGGTGCGGACGGGGGCGCGGATATACCGATCTCTTGACACAAGGGTCGGGCTACAGGGAAAGCTTGAGTGGCGAATTCTGTTTGGCTTTCTGAGATGGCAAACGTGACCCCATTTTTACGACGGCCTGGAAGCTCTGGCGGACAACGTGACCGTATCCTCCAGCTGACGCAATTCCCACCCCTCCTCACAAAGGATTAGGCCCGTCCGGACGAGGCTGCTTCAGAACAGGCTCCTCACTGCAGGCTTGGAGGTGCTATCAAGGTCTCGCTGACGATGCACCTCATTAGGCCCTCTACTCCCCGAGTACATGTGACTTCCAAACGACTGTTTGGACTACAAGACATCTTCCTCTTGCAGTTCATGTATAAGGCATAGTCTGACAAGAAAAAAATTGCATTGAGGATGAAAAATGTGTTACATACAAGGAGAAATTTGTGTTACAGTCTATCGTTGCATCTACACAAAACTGTGGGATATAGGTAGGATGCCTGATATACACACATTTTATGCATGTTTCAGGTAAGTTCATCAGTTTCTATATTTAACTGTTTAACTACTGTGTAGCCAGTTATCTCTTTTCCTAGTGTGATTTTCGTTGTACAGGTGTACAGTATACTGGAAGGATAAACAAGATTAATGACTAACATTCATTTAAAGTCAGAATCATTCTTATGGGTCTTTGAGCTTTCTCTATACAACAGAAAGCACTGTTGGCTTCGTGTGCTTTGTGTCTCTGGTTATTGAAACGAACGTGATGAAGGGAAATTTAATAGAGAACAGATTCTGAAACTTGTAGTTTCCTGCATCATTATGGCTGTACATAACATATTTAGTGTTAGAAATGACATTTCAGTACGTATTGGCACTGATATATACAGGGTTATTACAAATGACTGAAGCGATTTCACAGCTCTACAATAATTTTATTATTTGAGATATTTTCACAATGCTTTGCACACACATACAAAAACTGAAAAAGTTTTTTTAGGCATTCACAAATGTTCGTTATGTGCCCCTTTAGTGATTCGGCTGACATCAAGCCGATAATCAAGTTCCTCACACACTCGGCGCAGCATGTCCCCATCAATGAGCTCGAAAGCATCGTTGACGCGAGCTCGCAGTTCTGGCCCGTTTCTTGGTAGAGGAGGTTTAAACACTAAATCTTTCACATAACCCCACAGAAAGAAATCGCATGGGGTTACGCCGAGAGAGCGTGGAGGCCATGACATGAATTGCTGATCATGATCTCCACCAAGACCGACCCATCGGTTTTCCAATCTCCTGTTTAAGAAATGCCGAACATCATGGTGGAAGTGCGGTGGAGCACCATCCTGTTGAAAGATGAAGTCGGCGCTGTCGGTCTCCAGTTGTGGCATGAGCCAGTTTTCCAGCATGTCCAGATACACGTGTCCTGTAACGTTTTTTTCGCAGAAGAAAAGGGGGCTGTAAACTTTAAACCGTGAGATTGCACAAAACACGTTAACTTTTGGTGAATTGCGAATTTGCTGGACGAATGCGTGAGGATTCTCTACCGCCCAGATTCGCATATTGTGTCTGCTCACTTCAGTATTAAGAAAAAATGTTGCTTCATCACTGAAAACAAGTTTCGCACTGGACGCATCCTCTTCCATGAGCTGTTGCAACCGCGCCGAAAATTCAAAGAGTTTGACTTTGTCATCGGGTGTCAGGGCCTGTAGCAACTGTAAACGGTAAGGCTTCTGCTTTAGCCTTTTCCGTAAGATTTTCCAAACCGTCGGCTGTGGTACGTTTAGCTCCCTGCTTGCTTTATTCGTCAACGTCCGCGGGCTACGCGTGAAACTTGCCCGCAAGCGTTCAAACGTTTCTTCGCTCACTGCAGGCCGACCCGTTGATCTCCCCTTACAGAGGCATCCAGGAGCTTTAAACTGCGCATACCATCGCCGAGTGGCGTTAGCAGTTGGTGGATCTTTGTTGCACTTCGTCCTGAAGTGTCGTTGCACTGTTATGACTGACTGATGTGAGTGCATTTCAAGCACGACATACGCTTTCTCGGCTCCTGTCGCCATTTTGTCTCACTGTGCTCTCGAGCGCTCTGGCGGCAGAAACCTGAAGTGCGGCTTCATCCGAACAAAACTTTATGAGCTTTTCTACGTATCTGTAGTGTGTCGTGACCATATGTCAATGAATGGAGCTACAGTGAATTTATGAAATCGATCTGTATGCACAATTATTTGTTCATTCTCCAATTTTATTGTGTAAAATATAACTTCTTTTGTTATTATATACTTTGTTACAAACTTTAGAATTGTTTTCTGTTTTCACATATGTAAATATTGTTGGGTGGTGAATACAATATACTTTGAAAACACAATTCTCTATGTAAGGTGATATGATGAGCCAGCTAGAGATACATTTCATCTACGTCAAATTTTGTCAAGATCCAAGAGAGTCCGTTTCCTGAAACAAGACAATATGAGTTTCTGGAACGGAATTAGTACTGTCGAGTTTTGGAGACGCACTTGAAGATTTTAATACCACGGTGAGACATTTTCGTGACTGATCTGTGCTCGGATTGTGAATAATTTCGTAGCAGTGTCACAGAGATGCTATGATTTTACTTGGCTAAGTGAATGCGATGCAAAGACTCTGAAATAGCAATTTTTTAAGTCGCATTATTATGCAAATGGAGGTTATTGCTGTGTTATACCCAAAGACTATTAAAAAATTTCGGTCGTCGATTTGAAGTGGGTTGGAGGTGGACTTTCAGTAATTGAGACTTTCTGGCAAGAAATACGAACTGTGTTAATTAGATGCTTAAGTGTATCGAGATGAGATTAGTTCTTCAGGGCTCTATTAAGTACAGACTAAAATTTTAATCATTATTTTAATCGGCAGACTGTAATGTAAATTGGTAGATGCTACTGACTGTATGCGTCATTCTCACCTTTTACGTGTTGTGTGTAGATAATAGTTAATGTGCGAGGACTCATACAATAAACTTGGTACGAGCGTATACTGTTGAGTGTATTAACTGTTTTTTTTTTTTTTTTTTTTTTTTTTACGCTAACTGGAAATAAATTTTCCATCCTAGCACTCATCCGTGACATTCGAGACTGTCAGAGTGTCGAAAACTGTCGAACGGCGGATTCCTAGTGCAAAATTCTATCACGATGAAGTTTAATCTGCTGTTTACGGATATTAAACACTGGAAACACGCGATTACTCAGATCGTCCATTATTGTCTAGTGTAGCGGTGGTTGCAGATTTTATTGCAGCACCAGTGAGGCTACTTCATCCTAAGGTATGTCCTCTCTGGTACCTGTCTCGTCTTTGAAGAAACTCGCCAGTGGCAAGAAAATACGGTTCGACTTTTGATAACTTTGTACATCTGCGTTTATTCATTGGACTGAACTTTCCCGATACTAATGTAGAATCCAAAATAAAGCTACTAAAGAGATAAAAAGTTATCACTCTCGAGAAACAACTCATTAATTAAACAGAAAACAATGATCTTCGCAAAAGGTTACGTAAACTCAACAATCATATTTGTGGAGAGTGCAGCATTTCTCTGAAGGCTTGAAAACAGCATTTAACGAACCATCGAAACAAATATAGAAATAACACGTATTATTACATATGGACAGCTAAAACAGACTATAAAACAGTTAGTATATATTAAGTAATTTTTAAATGCGAAATACTGAATGTTATGTCAGTCACGAGTCGTTATACGAGGAAGCAGTACAATTGTATTTCAGTTCCTTAATAGCTTGCATCAATAATCTTTATTTATCTGTTACTTTTAGACTGTGGCATGTTATAATTAGCATCTAATTGCGCAGTATGATTGAGAGAGAGCGTATGTGTTATTTGTGTACCAATTATGCTTATCTCTGAAATACAGGAAGCGAATCCTGGAATTTAGTCTATTAGTGGGTGTTGTAGTTTAAAATTATTGTACAAATAAAGTATCCCACACTGGGCTCCAAAAACTTGTACATTCATACACGCAAATCAGGTTGCAATGAAAAGAAACTTGGTAAAAGATTAATGTGTGGAATCCCTTATGTTTATTATTGGATCAGCAATACAAATATATGATTTATTATAATTCCACTCTCCCATCTCAATGTTTATTTGTAATCAGATTATTAATTTCGGTCGGTAATGACCATCTTCAGACTTGAGCAGAAACTTATATGGATATTGTGTCTGTTCTTTCGGACATGTCCGAAATAACAGACACTACATCCATATAAGTATATAGTTGAGGCAATACCGGCCATGACCTTCTTCTGTGCGGATGCACACATATTCCCCGAACTCTTACGGGACTTGGTAAGAATGTCTTCCACGGTTAACAAGTGTGTTGGGGTGGGACACTACGAATGTAGTGTGTGGACATACAAGGTGAGAATGTGGGTCTCGCGGTAGGCGTGAGAGAGATAGTCCCTGCAGTCGCGCTATCCTCTGTGCCCTTGGTGGCTCAGATGGACAGAGCGTTTGCCATGTAAGGAGGAGATCCCGGGTTCGAGTCCCTGTCGGGGCACACATTTTCACCTCTCCCCGTTGATATATAACAACGCCAGTCAGGAGCTGAAGGTATCAATATAATTCTAATTTCATTGAGCAGAAACGTCTTGCAATATACATGTTACGCCATTACATCTGATGGTGCAGTTAAAATAATGTTTCGTTTTGGCTTCGTCAAAGAAATAATTTGACAAACTGTTTGACGAAGCCGTAATGGATAAAGATGTTTGCTGTTACAGTTTGTATCACAAGTACATTTTCAGTGCCAGTTTGTCTAGTCATAGATATGACTTAGTAATTGGACAATTAGAGACCGGGGGATGAACCGTACCCTCTCATGACTCAAAGAGGTCACTTTTACAAGGAGGTGAGTCCACAAAATGTGATGTAGGCGCGACGTATCTGTCACCAATCACGGTGTATGTGGTTGCGAGTTGACAGCGGGCAAATTGCATCATCCGAGCTCTGTAAGTCTGAAGCGACGGTCTGGATCGATTAAATAGTTCCCTCTTCTGTGCTGGCTTGCCTGAACCCTTTGATATAGTGTGACTTAGTGGCTGATGGACTGTTGTGGGGTATCGTCCTGTCATAGGTGTGATCAATTTGCTATCTCATCTAAAGAGCGAAAGACACTGTGTTGGCACACTTTCGAATCTTTGTATAGTGTAAAAATATCCGGCCTTGCAGCAGACGGTGTGTAATCTGGGAACTCGCACGTTCTCACACGTGTTCCACGTTGTAGCATTTTCCACTACTGGCCGCTTGGTCCCTATTGGATTCCTTTAAGTGACTGTCAAGAAGTCACTGACCTAACGACAAACGTGCTTGTTTATAATAGGAATGCCTATGATTTTGTCAAGTGTACTAAAGTGTTTGTGACTCACAAGGAGACCATTAGAAGGGTAAGTAACGGATTTTCATGGGTCTCGGATATGTTGTAGAGAGACATGCCGTAAGTCGGAAGCTATCAGCTTCTTTTTTAGCTATGGGCCTTGGTTTTCGAAAAAAATTGATTTAGAAGTTCACTACGTGTTGTGATACACGTAACGTTAGCCTTGTCCAGGTAAGTGAGCTTGGCGCATCGGTTAAGGTCTACTGCTACGACGCTGGAGGTAGCGTGTTCGGACAGTTCCGTGTTTTTACTTTTCTTTTTCTTTAAATCAGAATAGTCCGACAGTTTTCTATCTTATTTTACAGAATATCAACGAATAGTGTACGTTGAGTGAAATTATTAAGACGTTTAAATTGTGTAGGCTCGGTCAAGCTGAAAGCGGACGCTCCGCGAGGACTTCCCGTGCGAACTCTGTGACAGTTTATCGCCCTGATCACCGCCTTTTATCTGGCTACGGCAATATGATTTCGTAATCCACAGAGTTCGCACGAACAGTCCTCTGTGTAAAACTTCCTGGCAGATTAAAACTGTGTGCCTGACCGAGACTCGAACTCGGGAGCTTTGCCTTTCGCGGGCAAGTGCTCTACCAACTGAGCTACCGAAGCATGACTCACGCCCGGTACTCACAGCTGTACTTCTGCCAGTACCTCGTCTCCTACTGCTGTGAGTACCGGGCGTGAGTCGTGCTTCGGTAGCTCAGTTGGTAGAGCACTTGCCCGCGAAAGGCAAAGGTCCCGAGTTCGAGTCGCGGTCGGGCTCACAGTTTTAATCTGCCAGGAAGTTTCATATCAGCGCACATTCCGCTGCAGAGTGAAAATCTCATTCTGAGTCCTCTGTGTATTATGAACATATATCGCCAAGGTCAAACAAACGACGGTGACCTAACTTCTAAACCGCTAGTTTGCATTTGTCTTCAAATCCGTTGCTCACAACGAGTTATTAGCGCCCTGCGTGTTCGAAGAATACAGTGGATCGGACGTCCCAAGTGTGTCTACAGAACTGCACCCAGAAGAAGATACATCAGAGGTAGAGCATTTGAATGAATAATCGAGAAACGAAATCACTAATGCCATCAAATACGCCGGAAAGTTGCTTCGTGATTTAAATCTTCTAACAAATACACCACCCAGCACGAACCCTGCTAATTCAGTTGCAATTGACAATGAGATATGTATTGCAATACAAGACATGTGAGCCGAGAGACGGATCATCGGTGGCGATGAATTAATAAACATGAACGAAGAAGACAAGTGCACGAACATGGAGCGGTAAGTTTCACTTTTGTGTGGATGTGCTTTTTCTTGCAGACGAATCGACATAATATAAAACTATTTACTTTGCAGTTTACGGGAGAAGGGGGAGATGGCGATTTCGTCGCCGAAATAGATGTCAAATACATTGTAAGAAAGAGACTGGCTTGTGAAAATAAGTTTTTCCGCAAGCACGTGACAACCAGAACATTATACCAAGGGCCGATGAAAGCCGCTGCTCCACTTTTATCGGATACCTTTAATTTTGTGGCCAGGTCGGCTTGGGTCGAACGGTTAAAACAAAAGCATACAATCGGGCAACAGAAGGTTACGAAGTTCATCTGTTCCAAAGAATGTGCAATGGTGGAAGAAGTAATAGTAGCTGAGGAAGAATTCCGGCCGGTTGTAGTGGCCGACCGGTTCTAGGCGCTTCAGTCCGGAACCGCACGACCACTACGGTCGCAGGTTCGAATCTTGCCTCAGGCATGGATGTGTGTGATGTCCTTAGGTTAGTTAGGTTCAAGTAGTTCTAAGTGCTAGGGGACTCATCACCTCAGCAGTTAAGTCCCATAGTACTCAGAGTCATTTGAACCATCTTTTTTTTTTTTTTTTTTTTTTTTTTGAAGAATTCCGCACACAAACGAAAATACTTATTGGTAATTTTAACCTCGTCTACGTAATCAACGCTGATCAAACGGGCTGTGAGTACCAATCAACGTACGCTAGATCCCTCTCAAAGAATGGGGCAAGAACCGTTCTGGAGTAGAGAAAAGATTTAAACAAGATAAGTCATTCGTAAACAGCACAGTACACTCGGCGTCAGGAAAGGTGATTCCGTACGTTTTTTTCATCTATCCAGGAACCGTCGGAAGAAATTGGCCCTAATGTTCAGAAAAGAGTGGATGAATTAACCAAATTTAAAAACGCACGAAATTAGGGAAGTTCGCGAAACTGGTGTACGAAGCGTTTTCCAAATCTGTGATTCTTCCGTACGTGGGACAGGAAAAATTTCTATATATTATTCACACATGGGGAGGGCAGACTGATCTGACCGTATACGACCACATCTTCGTGGGTGAGAGGAAAGCGTGCACCTGCACCGGAAAAGCTATTCGACCGAAGTGTACTCCCCTTTGCCAGCCTTGTGATGTATATTTTTACCGACAGGTTAAAATTTTCACGAAGAAAATTCAGAATGCTCCCGATTTGTTGGATACCAACAGAGCAATCGCGTCCAGGGACGACTCCATAAAACTACACTCATTAATTTTGCATCAATTCAGGGCACCTGCTTATTCGAATACGATCGAATACCCATGGTTCGCATCAAAGTTAACGGATGAAAGAGGTATCTTTCTGAATGTAAATTGACAATGTTTTCCGGTATCGCTATTAAAAGCTGTGTGCGCCTGCAAGACAGTAGCGTTTATGAAATATGCTTGTTGCTGTAAAACATTGTGTTTCAGTTGCTTTCACGACAAATAATATCGCCTTTCTGTTGTGGCATAACAAAGAGTGTAGGCGATATTCAGTAGGATTTTGTAATAAAGATGTGAAAATTACACTGCTACGTCAAAATTGAACATTTTTTAATAATTTCGCTCAATGTACACTGTTTGTTGATATTCTGTTACATAAAATGGGAAAATGTCAGACTATTCTGATTTTAAAAAAAAGGAGCAAAAACACGTAAAGGACCCAAACACGGTACCTCCAGCGTGGTAGCTGTAGACTTTAATAGCTGGGGCACCTTCACTTGGTTGGAACGTGGCTAACGTTATGCGTGTTACCCAGAGCACTGAACTTCAAAATCAGTTTTCTCGAAAACGAAGGCCCGTCGCTAAAAAAGCGGATAGCCTGATACTGAGGGCATGTCCCTCTACAACATATCACAGACCCATCAAAATGTTATATACACTTCCATTTGTCCCCCTGTCAGTGGCATCTCGCTTGTTATCTGTCAGTCTTTGAATAGGACTCCTTTTTCTGAGCCAAGCAAACACTTCAGTTACGACGGACCTGATTGACATCTGGGAAAATTTCACGTGCTGGTGAGCCGTGAAGGGATTGCTGACGTCACCTTTCGAATTCGTGGTGCCACTGACTCGATTTGTCGTGTGATTTACTTGTGGTTTGAGGCCACTAACATCTTTGCTCGAAGCTGTTGATAGGGGAAAGGGCGTGTTTTGGATTGACGAACTGGAGAGTGGTAAGTGAGCTAGGACAATGTCTGAGAGGTCCGCCCGGCGCGTAAGGTGAGCACTAGCGTAAGCAATTTGGGCACGGGGTCCGGCGAGTGGCTGCTGGGCATACTTGTGGGCCGATCTGAATCCGTGGCTTACTTCGAGTGCCGCCTTTGTGCGTAGCCTGGCCCGCCAGCTCTCGAACACCAAGAAGAGAGTTGAAGCCATTTCCTGAATTCTGGTCCCTTTTGGAATCGGTAAACTTCAACTTCGATTCGTGACCTTCAGTTAAGTTTTGGATTTTGTGGTCCTGACTTATTTTCTTATTGGTATCTACAGGTCTCCTGCGATCATTAAGATTTCTTAGCTGATACCTTTCATCACCAGTTGCTTTCCTGAGTTGTGGCTGTTGTTTGCTTTTCCTGGGTCGATACTGGCCTTGGTTGTTTGTTAACAGGATATCGTGAACTGTGTGTACCGACGGTGTTTCCTGAGCCGGAGCGATAGCTTGTCTCTTCTATGCTGTGGTCGAACTCCCACCCCCTCCTCCGCCACCTGTCGTCACGCAGACCTCCCTGCAGTCTTCGGACACTTGATAAGTACCTTTCTCTTGTAATAACGCCGGGCGCCGGTTTCTAGATACCTTCGGGCATTTGCAGACGTCACAGTTCTGTTAGTTATATTGGCTCAGGAAGGTACCTGGATCTCAAAATTGCTGAGGCTATGTGATTGGATTTGGAAGCCTAGTTTTCTTTCGGGCGTTTGGCCGTCATTTTAGAGGCGGTACCTTGCAGGGATGCCGGTATGCAGTTTGGCTACTTATTGTTGCTTTCACGTTGTGTTAATATTTCTTTTGCCGGTACGTCGCCAACGAAAGGGGCCTTGGAAGGCAGGTCTTCTCGTTGTATTCTTTCTTGGCCTTCCTATTTGGTGCAATTTTGCATGTAAGCCTTCTAGTGCATCCCTTGTGAGGAGCCAATTCAAACTCTTCGTTATTTAACTGAGGCAATTATTCACGAAGGCCTACCTGTTTTCTATTTGCAAGTCTTATTTGTGTGAACCTGTTATTAAAGAAGGCCTTCTCGTTTTCTATTTGGTAATTTCACTTAATTGCAGCTGTTATCATTGAAGACCAGCCTGTTTTCTACTTGGTAATTTTAATTAATCAAAGTTATTATTGAAGGCCTGCCTATTTCCTATTTGGTAATTTTACTTAAATGAAGCTGCTATTATAGAAGGCCTGCCTGTTTTACATTTCATAATTTTGCTTGATTGAAGCTGTTATCATCGAAGACCTGCCTGTTTCCAGTTTGGAAATTTTACTTAACCGAAGCTCTCACTAAAGAAGGCCTTTCTGTTTTATATTTGGTGATTTCATTTAACTGAAGCTGTTCTTAAAGAAGGCCTGCCTGTTTTCTGTTTGGTAATTTTACTTAACTGAAGCTGTTATCATTGAAGACCTGCCTGTTCCCTTCCAATTAACAACTATTTCATAATCTGGGTTAGCTGAAACTCCTATTAATCAAGGCCTACCTGTTTTTATTGCCCTATTATTGAGATCTGATATCTTACTCAATCTGTGTTTTAATTAACTGAAACTGGAATTGCCAAAGGTCTATCTGTTTCAGAGGTATTTATGTCAATAAGGTAGTAACAGAAAATGACACATGATAGCACATAATCCCTAACATTTCACCTTACATACGTTTATGTATAATTGTAGGTTTCAGTTGTGGCTTAAGAGTTCCCTTTTATCCTGAGCACAAGATTACACGTAGGACAATGGTGTTCCGACACTTACAAATATAGTGTTCCGTGTGATTCATAATAGTCTAGTTGGATTAGGTTCTACCACAATTGTCATAACTTGCTAGATAGTATAGTAAGTACAGCTGGAATTCGCAACAAGATAGCAGAGGTATAATATACTTGTTTTGAGTGGCCTACAAACGTTCATGTAACTGAGTCTCCTATCTTTTTATCTCAAGGAGAGTGTATAATGTGCTTATTACTAAATAAGACGTATCTATTAAATGTAAGTTAGTAGATGAAGGACATTAGTTCTGCCACAAAAAACAGGTATTTTCATATATAAGCTATTCTGAACTGAATTCTGATGTACAATGTCTCATAATAGTAGTATTTACAAAAAAATACAGTCTAGTATTCAACGGATGTTGATCACAGTCGAACATACGTCACTATTCCTCTGAAGGACTCATTATTCACGTAAAATTTACTTAAACATATCCATGTTAAGGTGTTCTACTACAGAACATGTAGGGTACTCCCGTTTGTATTATTACAGGAATAAAGTTCATCACACTAATGCCTCGAATGGCAGTTGAATGGAAGAGTGTAGATGACCATTTGATAGAAGCCAGACCAGAACGTTACATTTCTCTGTGAAGACAGTCTTTTCTCAGTTTTTCAAGCGTATTTAAATACTATATGCAAAATACACCTTCTTTTATGTTTTCAATCTGAATATGGATGCCAACTTTTTTATTCGTTGATATAAAATTGCAGTTCAAGTTATCCAACGTGTTATGAAGTAAAGCTACACTCCCCAAAAGAATTAACTGAACATGATTTTGGACGTCTGTCGTAAGGTCTGGCTAAGTCATCAACTGATACCTTTATCTTCCACAAATTAAGTGCACAAGAAAAGCATCATTGCATCCTCGTTCACTTACATAATAAGAACTTAAATATCCGAAATTTTCGAAAATAAAGTCGAAACTATCATTCATCCCGCCATTCTGGGTGCTTTTCATTCGACAGCAGGAGCATCACCAACGTGTATGCGCTCCATGAGCGTTTATCACCGCGCCACCTAACTGGTATTTTCCGTATAAGTGGTATCAGTTCCCATTCTCTAGTGAGAGCCCTTGAAAGTTCTTGAAGAGTATGCGGTGGAACAGGGCCAATAAGAACAGGCCTGTCGAGCATGTCACCCACTCGCCCGGCAGAGTTTAGGTCGGGAGGCACCGTTGGTCATTCCATTATTTCACACTCCAGGCTTCGCAAACGTCCCCGAGAAGTCAGCCGCATGGACCGTGGCATTATCGTACATGAGGAGGACCTATTCGATGTATTTTGTGGCAGTGAAGCGACTGCGGACAATGGTAAGATCAGCATGGCTCTAAGCACTGGCTTCTCCCCACACTATCATAGAATCATGGCTGAATCTGTCGAATACCTACGACAGCATTTGGCAGATACAGCTCAACACGGCACCTCCACACATGAACATGGCCTTCACCTTGCTTCAGAGGAGATGTAGACTCATCTGTTAATAATACGTTTTGCGAATGGCGAAGTTGCCAGTTGACATGAGAACAGCAGAACTGAATGCGACATGCGAGATGTTGCCATGTTAGGCGAGATACTCGGACAGGAAGTCAGGATCGTAAGGTCCTTTCTCGCAACGTGTTCATTACAGTCCGAGAGGACACAGCAGCTCCAGTGGCCCTTCTCAGATCACCCTGCGATATTCTGGTGGTAGCCATACTATGCCGCAACAAAGAGAGTGCAGAGATAGATTTTCACGTGGTGTTGTATTACGACGGCGACCTTCTCCAACTCACTTTGTGTACCGAACTGCCTCCCTGCAGCGTGTCCACAACCTGTGGTTGATGGATGTAAAGGCACTGTCATCTGCAGCAGCACGACGTAAGGTCCTTCCTTCTTGGATCAAAGAGACTGCCCTTGCAACTTTCACTGCATTAAGATGTCGCATTGCGTGTGGTTCGTTGAAAAAAAGATCCAAAAATGACAACTGACTCCTCTGCACCTGACTAGAGAACATTAGGACACTGGTACACTCTTCCTTCTGAGAGGTCACCTGACACTGTAAAGCATAACACAGCCGACAGACGGGGAATGACTTCAGTTCTAGCATCCATTGAAAGCGGAGGTCTTAGCCTACACAGTAAGACCGCAGTTACCGCCTCTGTCTAAATAAATTTAAAGTACCGGACGTTGATACACATTCCCCTCTAATTTTTTGAGCAGTGTGTACAATATTCACAATAATTATTCATCTATCCTCAGTGATATAAGGAAAACGAAAATTAAAAATCTGAATAGAAATAAAAGATCGGAATGTTTAAGAAAACCGAGTAGGTTACCAGCAGAAGTAGCTAATAGAACATGTTACAAAAATGGTTCAAATGGCTCTGAGCACTATGGGACTCAACTGCTGAGGTCATTAGTCCCCTAGAACTTAGAACTAGTTAAACCTAACTAACCTAAGGACATCACAAACATCCATGCCCGCGGCAGGATTCGAACCTGTGACCGTAGCGGTCTTGCGGTTCCAGACTGCAGCGCCTTTAACCGCACGGCCACTTCGGCCGGCAAAAACATGTTACACTACTAACCCTCAAAGTGATGAGAAAGGAACAGCATCTATAAGGTGTTATGCCACTTTGATGCCATTATACATCGGTGTGGGTTGAGTAGTCTAAATGTGTACTAACTGGCCCTGTTATCCGATATAAATTAATTAGACGACCACCAAAATAATGAATAAGGAACCCAGTGACTACTAAATGAAAGAATGACAATTCGGTTTATTACTTAAAATGGCTCATAAATCATCTGACAAGCAATAGCAATTGTAAACCAAAACCTTGGTATATATGACTACAGGGGCTGGTGTACGATTCGAATAATCACATAAAAAACCGACACTATTACATTCACGAAGATGTTGCACGTATTTTGTGATATTAATATAAAAGACAGGTAGTGCTAGAGAATGGCATGCGTTGCATCTGTGGCCGGAGCTGAAAGTATTTTGGTTATACAAATCTGAAAGCAAGTCTTATGAGTGGTGCTTGAAGTTATCGAAATTCTATACAATTTTCTTTACTGCTCCTATGGATCCTCTCGCAGCCGTGGCTTGTTCTCAACGTATCAGTCTGTAGGTGGAAGCTAAAGCGGGTGCAGAATCAGTCATTGACGGTGCATGTACAACCTGCACCTGCAGCTAAGTTCAGGTCAACCCAAAATCTATGTAAGTCCCTCAGCTCATCTACCCGGAGATGTACCTTGACGAGGATGAATGCTGTATTGAAGTCTGGCGAAATAGAACCCCATTGGTGATGGCTTCCAGTGCAGAATACTCCCAGAGGCGAAATTTTTTTGTGTCGACTGATTCTTAAAGAAGAAGACTAGTAATTCTACGTTTTGCGGTCCTGACTTTCTTCAGATTGGCTGGCCTCCGTTTATTCTGAGCACTAGATATCTTAAAGATGATGGTCCAATTCTCTGAGTTTTGCTTCAGGTAGTCAGCAAGTAACATACTTCCTACCATTCAGTGCTAAAGAAAAAGGCATCTCACTCTCGTTCTGTGGCAAAGAAGTGAGGTCTCAGCTTCACAATCGATTTTCCCTCTCAGACTTCCAGTTTAATAATATTGGCCAACCCTCGCAGTTCTTATGTTGTGTAAATTACAAACATGTCCCAAACTTTAGGCTCTCATCCGATTTTCTAGATGCTATATGATTTGTTCAGTGCATTCCCCCCCCCCTCCCCCCCCCCCAAAAAAACAGCTTTCTACGTTTTGTTCACAATAGTGCCTTTCCGGACCTTGCTGAAAATGTTCTCATGTTTACATCTTTGAGTCAAAAATAATGGAGTGGCGCACCCGCATTCCAGTTGTGGCATCTCAGGAGACATTCTGGTCAACCGAGTGGCATTGAAGTGTGTGCCTCTGCTGCAAAGTCCTTATGAGAACGATTAGAATACCCCTAAGAGGTGGTCTCCCTGTCTAGGTAAATGACCTATCTGCTCAAACGAGCACTGGCAGCTCATCAGAATGTGCTTCCAAGTGTAGTCGTACAGTTCTCTATAAAAATTTAAGTCACAGTAATTAACTACCGACAATCTCTAGTAGTAATATGCATTTCATTTCTCCGTGTCGATTAATGATTCCGATGGGATGGACCTTTATTTTTTGATTTAGTATTAGTCACAGGACAGCTCTGGAAGAAACAGTCACTTAACACCATCTGCAGTACTTAGTTCGGATGCAGAAGTTCACATCTGATCACATTATCCTAGAACGTGTGCAGTGATGTATTTTATGCAAGAGCCACAGCTTTCTCCCTCCGCTGGAAAAAGGCCAAGAGCTGTAGCAATTTGTTTGTATCTTTCTAGTTACCCTTTAGTTCATCTTTAATTGTGTCAGAGTGACTGCAGTATCAGAAGGCCAAGGGCAAAGATATTTTATTCCTTCAACAATATCAGTGGTGTTCTGCATAAAACAGGCGCCTACTCTTATAAGTATGATTTTAAATAGTCAACGTTACTTTTTGTACGATTACACGAAGCAATGTGCTAAAAAGCGATGTTAGAGATGTTCACTATTATACTTCCTAAGCTGCTAACATTAGTTCATGTTTCTATTTGCAGGAGGAATTAGGGCAGACTCTTCTAGAAGCGCTCGTGGAAGAAGACGCTCGTCAGATATATTGATGATTTGTTTTCTGATCGAGAGACGAGTGATCATGAATGTGACTCTGAAGTTGAATGTGACGAAAGATTATCTTCGTTTCGTACGGAATACGATATATTTATTAGAAGGGACAAACAAACAAAATTGGTCAAAACTGATCAAGCGTAAAAAGAGATCACGTATGCCAACAAGAAATATTATCAACATCTTTCTAGGCCCTAAAATGGTAGCACGAGGTATTGTAGACGAAACTTAATCGTTTCATAAAATCATCAGTGCACATTATGAATGTATACACTCACAGCATGAGGCAATAAGAAACTTACTATAGAGATAGAGAAGCTAATTTGACAGATTGTAATGAAATTTGTGCATTATTAGGCAGTCCACTTCAAAGGTGGAAACCACACAAATGGATTAGAGCTTTCGTCCAATGACGGCACAGGAACGATTGTTTTGATGTGTTGCATGTTTCACCAGATTTTTATTCCTTCTCTGATGTATTAGATTTCATGATAAAGAAGCTGGAGGTATGAGATGTGAAACAGATCAGTTAGCAATTAGGAGCTACCTGGTTGCATTTGTGAAAACTGCATGATCATTTACAATCTTTGAAAACATTTTACTATCGACGAGAATCGAGAAACATTCAAAGGTTGTTGCCACTTCACACGACACATTCCCAAAACTACCTAAATATGACTTCACAATGACAACAGATAATTCGTATACTAGCTATCCACTGGCGCTCTCTCACTTTGCTCCAAAACCAAATCACTTGTGTAGGAAATCTAAGAAAGAGTAAAATGAAAATACCGCCTGAGTTTTAGCCCAGAAAGAGCACAGAAATCGGTTCGGCAGTTTTTGGATACCACTAATACATTACTACAGTATCGTATGTGCCTAAACGTAACAGATCTGTTGTAATCCACAATGCACAATGAAGGAACTGTAGGAGAGGTCACTAAGAAACCTCACATTATATTAGTTTATATTAAGGCGAATGGTGGGCTAGATTCTTTTGATGAAATGTGCAATAAATAGACAGTAACATGAATGACAAGAAGGAGGGTATGGCTATGTGACACGCATTGTTGAACGTGGCCCGTATCAATGCGCAGGTGTTATTTCAAGAAAATGAAACGAAAGAGAACCATTGACGTCGAGCTTTTCTAAACAATTTTTCTTCCAACCCATGAAACCAAGTCTTATAGAAAGATCTGCGATGCGAAGTTCACTAGCTGATTTACATGTATCTGTGTCGTTACAAAGTTCAAGAAATGGATATACGAGCCGCCTATTCTAGGATAAATAGATTTATTGCTTTATTTTTCCACTGGCATAAACAAGGGGAGCAATATCGGTTTCCAAAGCTTTTTTTGGTTTGTTTCGTTACTTATAGTCCAGGGCTAGTACACGATTAGGTAATTGCGGGAAAATTTCTGAAACCACCCTCAAATTAACCAGTAAAAAAATTCTTTAGACAGACTAGGGCTAAACTACAGAGGTCCTTGACCCTCCACTTAGTCACATTACTGTGCAGCCATGAAACTGGATTACAGAAATCACAATCTGTGTCTTCTTGTGGCAATGGTTTACACGCTTTGAGAAGGCTTTATCCTGGAGGAAACATCATTTCAAACTTGAAGTTTCACACTGTTTTTTCCTCTCTTCTGCGACAGAAGATGGTGTTTTATTTCTTTCATTGATGCATTTGGACGGATAGATTACCCACTTACAAGGCCGTGTTCTTCAAAATCTACTTCGGTAACACTGGCCTGTAAAACTGAATACAGAATTAGTAAACAATCACTGCTGTTTTTTTGCTTGAACAAACGACTGCGGTGATTGCTTTGTGCATCAAGGGGAGAGGTGTTCTTGAAGGTGATGAGGTGGATGAACGGCACGTATGCTGCTGCCATGATTATACTGTCCAGATACAAGTACATATGGTGTTGTTGGATCCGTTTTGACCAGCACTCGATAACGGCTGTATGAAGAAGTCATTGTTTCAGCTCAGTTCTTGACAGCATAATAGTGTTGAAACCACCGCAACACCGAGATATCATTTGACAGTGAAAGACATCAAACCATGAATATTGATTGGGAAATCGACAATATTTCTCTCTCGGCTATAAGTTAGTTCCATTGTAATCGCAGACAATCATTTATAGAAATGATCGAGAATTCTGTTATAAACAAAAAGCTTGTAGCTATATTCCAGAAGGAGGCCAATTCTCAGTCTCTCCTTTCCAGACGCCCAAGCTGAATACAGTTTACTCAGAGGGGCAGGAAACACTGCCGCGATAGGTAACAGATACTTTACCACTGCGGTGACTAGCTCCTTTTAAATTCAATGCCCAGCTTCTTTTGAATTCAATGCGTGCATATTGTACACTCTGATAGAATAGTATGACATAAAAAAACATGTCAATGCTAATTTGATTGCTCTGTGCAACATACGGAGAATTTTGTTTCAGTTTATCGCTTCTTTTGTGAACAACGCTTCTAGCGCTCTCGTGGTATCGTGTCCATTAAACTCTTCAACAGTTTATTTGTACCAGCATTCGTCACGTGTAAAATCAGTCTGGCTCTCTTTCAGTGAACCAGCATGCTATAAAAAGCAGGTGCGTACTTATAGCATAATTCTGCACTGTTTATGTGGACCTGTACACATCAAATCAGCTGAATCTGTAGCTATATTGGTTTTTAAATTTTCGAAAGGTAGCGAGGGCAGATAAATGAGAGAACTATTTGAGCAATCAGTTTCACAGGTCAGGCATCCAAACTTTTGACAAAAATATGATGCAGGAAAACGGAAAAAATGGGAAGTAGACTAACACAGGCGAAGATGGCGTTCCTGGCCAAAAGTGCATCCGTATTCAACACGAAGTGTTTGTCACAGCAGAAGAACTAGTCGTAGGCCACGTGAAACCCGTTATAACACTGATGAATAAAAGAAACTGCATGCTATATGAGAATTAGCACTGTTAGAATAACTTGACTCCTATAGGAGTAGAGATACGCGCAAAAAAGTGTTTTCAACTAGAGAGATAAAAGCTGCCCTGCACGAGAGGCGTGTTGTGTGTATAATGTTGGCTTGCCAATCAAGGGCTCCATGTGCACATCGTCACACCTGGACAGAAAGGGAGTAAAAGGATATTGTGCGAGGGGGCAAGGATGTGGTGGATAGAGAAAGGGCGATGGAAATACATACTGCCAAAGAGATGGGAAGACCTAATCGACAGAAAGGAAGAAGGGAAAGAGGGGAAGGACAGAGGGAGGAGGAAGGGATGGACAGTGAGAACCGGGAAGGAGTAAACGGTCAGAGACGGAATGAGGAGGAGATGAAGAGAGAGAAATAGGAGGAGGCGTGTTGTATGGGGAATATCAGTATGCCTTGTAGAGACTGCATATGTGATTGACATGGATGATCATAGACATAGAGAGACAGAGAGAGCGAGAGAGAGAGAGAGAGAGAGAGGGAGAGGGAGAGGTGGAGTAGGAGGTGGATAGTGAAAGAAGAGGGTAGATAAAGAAGACAAGGGGGACAGAGAAAAGGTACAGAACGAAATGTAGAGATAGAGTGACACGTAGGTGAGGATGGACACACAGAGGAGGGGTGAGGAGGTGAGTATGAGATGGACAGAGAAGGAAGGAGGAGATGGGTACAGAGAGAGAGAGAGAGAGAGAGAGAGAGAGATAGAGAGAGAGAGAGACCCTTGGTGGAGTTGGTAGTTGGCCTGAATGTAACTAAAGCTATTGAACATTAATAAGATAGAAATCATGTCTACTGTCATTAGAAGCGTTAACAGAGGCAAAATGCCTAGCAGTAAGCATCTGGAGCGAGCTGAAGCAGAAAGCATATGTCTTGTTCGGATTCATTTGCTGGAATCTTACCGGAAGCATTCCAGACACTGAGAACTGACATGTCAGTGAGCTAAGGCAGAAAAATATCTCATGCTCCATCTCATCTGGATGGATTTTAAGAGGGATGTGATCTTCCCACCAAGATGTGACGGTGCAACAGGCGAGTGACCGCATATCCTGTCAGTATGTCACCTATAGACCTGTTGCTGGAGGAAACATTGACATTAATTTAGTATGGTTTGTTGTTGGTTAATTGGCTCTCGGTGTATGATAGTTGGATAAGCGTGTAGGCACTAGGTTTGCTTCTAAACAAATAACAAACATTATATATATGTATACTACCTATGTGGATATAGTCTGCTGTAAACGGAGTGAGTGTCATGCTCTGACCACTGCCATACAGCACGTGAGGGCAAAAAAAAGAGCAATTCTACGCTGAAGTCTCGAATCTACCCCTTCTCTTGCAGTAGCCCTGCGTTATGCGTGGAAGTGTGAGGCTGTTGCACTGAGGTAAATGATTCAAAAGATAGTGTATTGGAAACTCTATGATGGTACTCGATTTGGGAAGAGGAAATTCCGCCTTACGCAAGACACCTTTTTTTTCTGAGAAAAGGTGTCTTGAATAAGCCGGAATTCCTCTTCCCATTTCGTTGCAAGCACGGTCATAACAATAAGAACTGCAACCCCACAAGATGATTGTTCGATTCGTATGATGAAGGTATGCTCCATTTGGAAAAAAGTGTTCATTTCTTATGAAACGAAGACTCTGACACCATTACATCGTCGTATTTGTACCGTAGTAATCACAGGGACACGATAAAAGAGATCACGACATGTTCAGGAGAATATTTATAGACAATAATCGGATATCAATGAACTATTGGTGTTATCTTTCTGAATTTCTTTGTGCAGTCGACATATACTCTGCATGGTTGTAACTGTCCTCCTGTACGTTAGCGTACCTATTTTTCTTGTTGCGAAAATGCTCTACTTAGTTGGTGATGGGTGGAGGCCTAGGCAACCTTCTAACTAATGGAAAGGAAACGTGATGGGATTTCGAGAGAACCAGTATGGGTCTGTAACTTGGCAGGGGACATCTCTTACTCACTGAAATTACCTGGTTTCAAATGCTATATATCGAAAACTGGACGTTTCGTGAGCGTGTGGCAGGTAAGTGATACTCTGACGAAAGGGGAATTGAGAAGTGAACTCTGTAACGCTTCTTCTAAGTGTTCTGAGTCACCATATTACGATCTCTCACATACATCTTGCGAAGTGACTGCAATGACAAAATTAGGAGATAATACGAAGGATTTTACCGAGAAACAATCAGCAGCAGGAGCTTCATCTTCTGTTTTCTCGATAAATAAGAGAAAACATTCTTCCCTAAGTTTCGTGTGGCTATAAATGGATGGAGTGACATCTTAATAGGCAGACTAAATTTGCTTCTATACCTATATGCATACTTCGCAGGCTGTTGTACGGCTTGTGGCGAAGTGTATCCTGTATCAGTACTAGTCATTTCCTTTCTGTTCCACCTGCAAACAGAACGAGGAAAAAAAAAATATCTATGTGCCTCCGCATGAGGGCTAATTTCTCGTACCTTATCTTCGTGGTCCTCATGCAAGGTGTATGTTGGTGGCAGTAGAATATTTCTGCGACCAGTTTCAACTCTCGATTCTCTATAATCTCTCAAGAGTGCTACTCGGAATGAACATCGTCTCCCCTCCAGGGATTCCTATTTGAGTTCTTGAAGCATTCACCCACTAATTTGGCGGGAGCCAATAGGAATTCTTCTTCAGGGCTGTATTCTGAGGGAAACCCAGGTCTGCAGGCTCATACAAGTTTGGGATGGCGTGGTAGGAAAACAGGTATTTTGCTATTGTCACTGGGTCAACCTTTCCAGCATATTTCTGAAACATACCTTAGAACGTTTCAGTTTGCAGCTGAGAGAAGGGGAAGCATATTGTTCAACATCTTAGTATTTACTCCAGTCGCAGTTAAGCTGCAAGTTCTTCTGAGAAGGACAGGACGACTTGTGCGAGTCTGGAATCATTAACAGCGGTCTGGCATGGCGATCGGGGCTTGTGGGCAAGGAGAGGTGCAGCCGCTATATGCGGGTAGAGGTTTGCGACCCAGAAGGGACGATGTGGCAGCTGTTTGCACTTAGCCTGCTGGCGGTAGCAGGGTCGGGGCTGGGGAGAAGCATCCTACTGTCCCCATTGGACCAACAGGCCTAAGGAACTTGCTTCCACAAGCAAGGCAGACGTCAGACACAATTAACTTCAGACGTCTTCAGCTATTTGACGATGATCACCAGCCATTTTGGTATCAGAGGAAGCGATCACGTAGCCTGTGTGAAGCCTCCAGTGATGTCACAGAAGTGTCAGAAAAGGTTAGCTGGCGAGTGTAATACGACTGCAGAAAAAAATTACTCACCATACAAAGGGACTCTCATGATCAATTTAATTAATTAGTCAATCAATCCGGGATCAATGACGTGCCGCTGGGTGGGGGGCGGGGGGTGAAGGAGAGATTACCACGGATGTGATTCGCTAGTTGGAACGGTAGTCAGGCGTTTTTGGGTGCAGCAAAATTGTTTTAACGAAATTTTCAATCTTTCACCTACACAAGGCCACATGACCATCTTAACAAAATCAGTTATTAACTTTCAATGCGAACGTTTCAGGTTAGGCTTTACCAAAAATGTTATTGATATTAAATGAAACAACAAGTTTACTGATTTATTTATATCCACAAAGTATTTCGAAGGTTTAAACCTCCATCAGATGGATTTATATGTGTTAATATGACATATGTCGGTGTTGTGTACGATTAAGGGTAATTTGTGGCACTGTCTAGTGGAGAAATAGTATCTTTTTCAGAACAGGGTTCTGGGGAGGTTTTTTTTACTAAGAACTAAGCGTATATCTAAAGGCGAAAATAAAAAAAAATTAAAGTTCAATACCTCCAGTGGCCACAGGCTCCTTTCTCTGTCGTAACATATCACATATAAAATGTTATATTTTGTAAACAAAGATGGTGGCTTGAAATTACTAGGTGCAAAAAATACAGTCAAGCAGAAACATCATATCGAAGTACAAAGAATATATATTGTAAGAACATTATCTACAATAAGTTTTAAAGAACTTTGGAATTCTTCATTTGAGCTGCTGACTATTTCAGGGGGTGTACAAATCCTTTCCCTATTATATAATCAAGTGACATGTTGAAAATTTTAAGGGTCTCTCATGTTATGTTGCCAACAGTGGTAAACTATACATAAATAACAATTTTGTCTGTTACTCATAGACAGAAATGAAAGGATAGAGACAGAGATTCAAATGCTGGGTAAAAGGAGTGACCGGAGGAGAGAAACTTTTCTGGAATAGGGGGATCATAATAAATTTTTGTCTCTTACGTGTAATGACAACGTAAAGGTTGAATAAAGCGTAGGTAAATGCATTAAAATGTTGCAGGTAGATACACAGTTTACGCTATTAGTTGATGTATTTATAATTTCAAGCTGGTAGGGGGTACAAGTCGTTGGTGTGATTGTATATTTGTAAATGAGCCTATTCCATTGTTCGTCTGGGAACTTCTTGGTAACATAACTAATTATTTATGGTAAATATGAAGATGTGCGCACGCATGCATGCGAGCGCATTTCAGTTTGAAGAGTGTAGGCTATTGTTGGAAACAGAGATAACACAAGTGTAAAAGCTGTCATTTTTGTGATTTAAGATGGATGTTTCCTTTGGTGTTGTACATTTACAGTGTTTCAAGGATGTCTAGCTTTTGGGCTTTAGGTTGGATGTGTACGATGGTGATACTTATGTTGTTGACATGGTGTTTTGTTTCATTCAGGTGGTGGCTATTGCTAATGTGTGGTGTTTTTTTGTCCTTAATTCTGCCATGTGTTCTTTGAATCTAATCTCAAATGCACTACCTGTCTAGCCTATGTAGAAACAGCCACAGTCTCAACATTCAGTTTTGGACCCACTCATATGATGAAGCCTATTCTGTCTGTCGCTGTTGTGAAGTGACTTCTGTCCTATTTTGTTATCATTGGTAAAGGATATGTCTACGCCCTTCCGTTTGAAGACACTGATAATCTGACATGAAATATTACCGGAACGTATCACTTTCTTTTTTGTTTTCTGTGATGTGATTGTTTTGCCACTATAGAGTGTTTTAGGGTGTCTACTATGGAGCTGCTGCAGGAATTTGCAATGGTTGTTTCTTTTGTTATTTCAATTTGTGTTGACATTTATCTTCAGAGAGTGTCTATTGGATAGCTCCGTTGATCATATTACGGAATGATACTATTTTGTGGACTGGGGCTACAGAAGGAGCTGTGGCTGTGCATGTTGTGGTATATTTGAATGAGACTTGTTGAATCATTGGTTCAAGTAATTGGTATCCACTTGATGATGGAAGTTCCAGCTTTCGAAAAGAATTGTGGATATTAATAAATCAGTGTGTGATAGCCATAAAGTAAGTAGGAAAAAAAGATTGGTGATAAACTTATCAAACTTGATGCCCACGAAGCAGAGATGTTAAGCAATTCTGCTCTCTTGGAAACAAAATAGCGGGTGGTGGACAAATCAAGGAACGAATATTAAGCAGAGTAGTACTTTCAGTCAGGACATTCTTGGACAAAAGAAGTCTTCTGGTATCAAACATAAGACCTAATTTGGGGAATAATTTCCTGGGATTGTATGTTTGGAGATTAACATCGTATGATAGCAAATTATGATCTGTGGAAAAATCGCAAAAGAAAAGAATCGAAGCGTTTGAGATTTGGTGATTGAAGGATGATGAAAACTAGGTGGAGTGACACAATACTAGATGAGGGGATCCTCTGTAAAATCGGAAAAGAAAGGATCATACGGAAAACTGACAAGAACAAGATACTCAATGATAGGACATATGTTGAGACATTAAGATATGACTTCCATGATACCTGAAGGAAACTGTAAGAGAAGACAGAAACTGGAACACATTCAAATAATCGAAAAAATAGTTTGCAAGTACTAATCTGAGATGAAGAGGCTGGCAGCAGAGATGATTCGGTGGCGGGCAGCATGAAACCAGTCAGAAGACTGATAAATAATAAGAATAATAATTTATAATAATAATAATGCGGTCATTCGCACATTGTGACTGGATCGATTTGGGTGTGGTGGCATTACAGATTTACAAAGAAGACGTTAGAATATGAAGAGTTATAACCTTATGTCAATGAAGCGTCTAATGGAAATTTGGTGTACATTTTAGTGGCGGTCAAAAGAAAAAAAACAATATACGAAACTAAGGCAGTTGCTGAAGATCTTTTCGCTGCTCCCTCCTGTACAAGCAGTTATCGCCTTCAGCCTGTTCCCTGGACGTAGTCATGAAAGCAGGCTCGCATACCCTCGTCCTCACATTCCAGGATACCATTCTCTCCGGCATGCTGGTCCCGAAGCCTCGTGCCTCGTGGCGTTCCATTAAGTGAGCCGTGACCGCTTGCTGCTCCCCAAAGGGACATTGGAATGGGAGCCTTTAACATTGTCGAGATTCCTGTGGCTTCTGCTACGCACCGGTGACCACTCGCAGTTTGAGGCGTTCAGCGCTCCATTAAAAAGGATTGCTCTTCCGAAGCATTCCTTAGCTGCTGCTGATCTTATCGAGCGTGATTTAATCCCAGTTATAGACTCTAAGAGAAAAAAATTGAATCAGCCGCAAAGAGCACGAACATTAACAACCAACACTGCTAAGGATAATGTTAAAACTAATGATTATGCTCTTTGCACTGTTGAATCGTTAACAGACCGATGTGCATTTATAACAGTTTATGTTTGTTATTCACGCCCATCTGACTAATGACTGATTACTTAGAAAAAGATTGACAGATACGGGCAACAAAATCACGTCTTACTAATCTTGATTATTTAAGCACCTGTGACTAATGTTGAATAAGCAAGGGCAACGAACTGACAATGAACGTAAAAGCGCAATAAACAGATAAAGAATATACATCTTACTATAAAAAGTATATGAAAATATAGGAATTAATTCGCTTACTTAAAAGTTCACTTAACTGCAACTTTTATGTCTGCATTAATAACAATCCTTGCTGTTGCTGCATTGTTTTGTATCTTACCGAGATGAAACATTTTTGCATCGCGAGAGCAGCGCGATCCATACCGGATCATAAAGGTGAAAAAAAGCGTGCTGTGTTATGCCCTGTAAAAAGTAATCGTGCAATAGATTAACTTGGTCCTGCATACACGGTTAACGGAAATTTTGCATCTTCTAGCCTTTACCTTTCTCAGGCACATATGCGACTCGTGATGACAAGTGCGAAACTAATTTTCAAAATATTTTAATAAAACACAATCGTCCACTATAATTTTCGCACATAGCAAAATTTATAACCGAAGAAATTCAATCTAAAGACACGCATGTTCATCATCCGTCACACACAGTTGCCCTAGGACAAAGCATTCAGGAACAGTGAAAAACTCATAGAAAAGCTCATGAAGTTTACTTTTATTTCGGTTATATATTCAAGAAATGGAATTAAGAATACGTAATATATAGATTATACTACAAGGCACCTATTCAGGCACTGATACAGTCTACACATACTAGCACGAAAATCTCTCTCTTCCAGAGTCAACAAAGTAGAATAAAAACGCAACGAAGCTTTTTCACAGATAGCCATAACTTCCGATATGATTACGGAGAAAATTATCTCGTTAACACCGCACAGATCTGTCCTCAGTAATCACTACCTGATAAGACAACGTCTCTGAGGCTCACTAGCCACCACATGGTACACTAAATCTCTTCTTTACCAATAATTACCTTTGCAAGAAGTTACTAGCATACCACGCATTTCAACGTAACAAATTCCCAAAGAGTTACTAAATGTGCTGCCGAGAAGCGAATACGATAACAGCATGTGAATTTTAATGAAATTCCAACCAAAGTATTGGTATCCTAATTTACGAAGCGTTGTATACACGAGAAGCACATGGGTTATGAGGAAACTGAACTAGAAAGACTTTTACTATCGGTTTACTGAATTCATTGTGGAGCTGATTCCAGTAATTATACTAGGAGGAGACAGGTGATGATGAAATGGTTATAATTAATTCTTGGTCTCTCGCACAAGCAACATACCACCACAGGTACGACAGCTATGGCTTTGGCAAGATCTACCAAACTAAGCATCAATGACAAGAGCCATGAATGCAGACTTCAAGCCCACTGTCCTTGTTTCGGGTTCGGGGGGGGGGGGGGGGTGGGAGGGGGGGAGGGGGGAGGAGGCGATGACCATTTGTTGGCCCACCTGCCACCCATCAATCTGGCCTCAACACCAGGCTGGTGCACCAGCACAACATCCCTCCAGCCCGCCAGCCTGCATCAGAGATGCCTCAACACGGAACTGTCCCACCAGCCCACAAGCCTGTGGAACTCCCACACCAACAAGCACCTGCAAGCCACCATGCTGTATCAGTCTATCTCGACACAGGGCTGGACAACCAGTGCAGTACACCAGCCCACCAGTCCACTAGCCCACCAAACTGTCAGCCTGCCAGGCTGACAGCCCACTGACGCATGGCAACCTAACTTGACATTGGGTTGACCTGTCAGCCCATCTAGCATGGCTGGTCTGTACCTCATGTGCCATGGCCAGGCCCACGGCATAACACACCCTCCTTGTGCAGTGTCTCTGTATCTCCATAGTCCATATCATGTAAAAGCTTTGCCAAAATATGGAAACAGAACAAGAAATACCTTCTTGATCATAAATATTGTGAGAGCTTTGGTGTTCTTAATCTATAAAAACGATTTTGGACACATTCTCAACAACTCAAGAACTGCTTTGCCATATCATGAGCCCTCGCATGTACTTCACACTTCCATACAAGTGATTTAACGAAATCCATTTAAATAGACATTCACTATGAGAGCATCTACCACAAAATATCTGATCTAGGTGAGTGTCTCAAGAAGGCACAAGCATGAAATTCTCGTTTAGTACAAGCTCTGTGCATGACATACGTCCTCAAAATAAAATTATTTTTTCATCCTGTATTACATGAAACAACATCTTGTAATTTTACAATTAAAAATTTTGGTGGCAACCTAATGAAATGATAGCGTAACAGTGGAATATAATTCCTTTTTGGACCACTTATTGCCCTCTCTTTTTCTGAAACCACAAGTTCTTACGGTCTGCAAACACGTCAGTACCTGCGAGAGGGCTCATAGAACCACTTTCAGACTATCTCTAGCCCTTTCCGTTCTGGAATAGGAAGTGGGGAAATAAACATCAAAGTCTTTTCAAGCGAACCCTGATTTCTCGTATATTATCACCATGGTCTTTTCTCGCAATGCAGGTGGCAAGCAAGAAAATTTTCCCATCCGGGGGATAATGTTGGTGATTAAAGTTGTGTGCAACGAGAAACGGCTTTCTTTTAAAGACTGAGGTCCCAACATAGTATCATCTTCGTTACAAACTCCTTATAATACAGAATGACATGCCATTTTTCGAACTTTTTCGATTTCCTCCGTCAATTCTATATGATATGGAGCCCATACTGCGCAGCACTACTCCAGATAACGACGGACAGGCATTGTGTAGGATGTCTCTTTAGTGGATATACCATATCATCTATGTGTTCTGAGAATAAAACGCAATCTTTGATTCGTTTTCCCCACGACGTTTCTTTCTGCTGATTTCAATTTAAGTTGTATGTAAGTGTACTCCCTATGTGTTTAGGTGAACCATCAGTCTTCATGTTTGTGTTATCGTGCCACTGAAATGCAATGGAATTTTTGCAGTACTTATTTGGCGGACGTTACTCTTTTTATTGTTTTGGGTAAACAGCCACTTACCGCACCACGCAGACTGTATAAATCACTTTCCATTTCATTTTTGGGGATTTGTATAATTCAGGTATCTGATTATCTGAGGATGGCAATATAACTTTGCTGAAACTAGTGTTCCGGTATGCATCAAGTGCGATCTGGGCAATAAAACTTCTATTTCGAAAGGTTTTTTGCACTGAAATAAAAGTAATTCGTTGAACTATAGACTGATATCAGTGACATCGAATTGCAGCGGGATAAACTTTGACCTGACCTTATGAATTTCCTCGAAGAAAGCAACTCATTATAAAATAACCAGCAAGCATTCAGAAAATATTTTACAAGATTGCGAAATATCTAGAGGAAATCTATTTATCGACAAATAACCCTTACAGACTCAGAAAATATCGTTCTTGTGAAACACAACTGGTTCTGTAGAAGACGTGACGGAAGCTATCGGCTTGGAATCGAGGTATGATTTCAGTTTGCTAGACTTTCTAGATTTGTAGAAGGCTTATGATACAGTTCCTCACAAGCTTATTCTAAGCGGATTGCATGGGTATGGAGTATTATGACATTTGCGCGATTTTATTTCGTGATTTTCCATGAGAAAGGACAGATTTTGTCATCTAGTGAAACCGAAGTGATGTCGTGCTCTCCAAGGCAGAGTTATGAGCCCTTTGTTATTCTTAATTTGTAAAAACGATTTAGGACACGATCTCAACAACTGTCTTCTATTGTTTGCAGACGATGCTGTCGTTTACAGTACAGTAAAGTTATCCGAATATAAAAATTAATTGGAAAATTATTTAGACATGGCGTATGGAACCGGTTATCAACATACACACATCTGATAGCATTGGATGTGCTCTGTATGATGCATCTGACACTTCTGTCTCTTGCTGAGACAGCTACGGCTTTTATTTTAGTGTACTTAGCGTTGCATGGCAGTGCCTTTTCTGTGAGTTTATGTTTTCAGTGGCTAGATGGAAATGAGCCACCCATTGGGTCCGACCATCTGAGGACCGAAATATAACTTGTCTGAAGTTAGTAGTCAGGATATATATCAACTGCGACTTTGGCAGTAACACTTCTATTGCAGAAGATTTTAGACACTGATATAGAGCTCACTCTCCGTCTGACAATGTCATTTAATTTTTATTTCCTTTCTTGTCTGTTGGTCTTGCAGCAGGGCGGTTCTTTCGTGCATTATCTGCACCTGCCTGTGAACTCGTTGCAGCAGATCGCCGGTAGGAAAGCCGAGCAGAAACTTACTGTACTGCATCTCGTACAAGGCTGCATACAAAGTAACTATTCCAGCAATCGGTAAAAGGTCTTAATTTTGAATGAAAGGTGGAAATACTGGCAAAACTTCAGTATATTCTTAACTTTGATAATGTACACATTCACGCGCTAATTTTAACACAGTCATGCACACTCCCTATCATTCATGTTAGCAAGTTTATGATAACGTATTTCGCGGAATCTGAACAGCTACTAATGACGGATTATTCTTAAATGAAAATGTTCGTCATACTATTAAGTTCATCGGTGTCTAATGCACTCAAGGTTTTAGTCACCGACCTTCTCAATATGCCACGTGGAATTACTATCTTTTCTCATATACAGAATTACTTAAGAAATCCATACTTACACAGCACAGCTAAAACCGGCAAATTACAGCTACCTTCGGAGCTCATACTACACACGACCGTATCATTGAAAGGCTGGGTTTCGACTACTTTAGACTGCGGTAAGCATTCTATATCTCCAAGTGAAAAGACACTTGAAGAATAATCAGATCTCACTGGTCAGTTTTCTTTAAGGCCCATAGAAAAACATTTTCCTGGGTTAGTCCACGCATTTCATGACTAACCAAACGACAAATAACACAATTTCGAACTGAACTTTTTCAAGAAATAAATATTTAATGTTCTGATATTTTGTTTATACGTCATTAACTACTTTCATTTGCACTCGAACTAGCTCTCCTTTTACCATAAACATACTTAAAATATTATGATACAGAATACCCCGTCGTCTGCTTTCACACGGTCTTAAAACTTTCTTACACTAGTTCGTACATAAGTAGAACAGTGACCTACATATTTACTTAAGATCACATTCACGCATCATTCACACTACCAAAAGCATATATAAACAGTACAAACAGAAATAAACAAAAAGTCTTCAAGAAATAAGCAGAACAATTCACAAAAACATTCTCTTGACCTGCCTCTAGAATGTTGGTATCCGCTGCTGTCTTTTAGCAGATAAAAATTAGAACCACGTACTCGACTGAACCCACTTCAGACCATCAGTCACTTTGCACGCGTGCGTCATTCTCCCTGTACACAGGCTCTAGACAGGAGCGATATAAGACGCCCGCTTCACACTCCCTATGATTATAATGTTTTTTTTTCCAAAAATTTTACAATTGTACAAATTATCGATCCTGGCTTAAAATTTTAAATCCTTCAAAAAATTCTCATTCTTATAAACTAAAATTACACATTTATTACCCCCCCCCCCCACTTGGCAGTCTACAACTAACCTAGCCTAATCTTTTAATTTGTTTTTGAAAAATCACTTATTACTTGACAAAACCGATGCAAATTTTCAAAACAAATTTTCAACATTTTAATAACTTTTTAACATTTTTAAATCCATGTTTCATGAAAGTCATTTGAAGCTAACTACTTGTTTACTTTTTCATTTAAATGCACTGCAATTTGTGTCCTTCCATTTAATAATAGTGTTTTATACAACCTTAGCACCAGCATATCACTATCGTCTTTCCTTCACCTACATTTCCCTGGTTTTTGAATATGTCACCTTTGTATTGTAGCGTCCATAACATTCCTCCGTTCTCTATATACGAGTATCTGGCCGTCCTGGGTTTACATGCAACATTGTCCCTGAAACCATACTCCTGGCTAATACCACTTTCTTTACATAAATTCTAATATGCAATCATTTACAAGAAATTATTTACAAGGTTTATATTTCGTTTAACTTGACTTCAAATGAAAGTAAGTTAACAGAGTGTTGATTCTTTATTTTACTTTAATCAGCAACATCAAATTTGCTACAAACTCTTTTTTCTTTCAAGAATGTATTTCTTTCACAAGACTTACTGAGTTTTTAATAAAAACTAGTTTTATTAAAGCAAAACTTTTCCTTTACTTTGACTCAACCTGAGAACATTTAACTGTGGGAAACACATTTCACACAGAGTAATTATTTACAAACAGTTTATGGTAGATAGTTACCACTTTTATACAGTGTCTCTTTGCATGACTTCTTTTTCATATTTTTTACCACTATTGACCAGAAACCAAATTTATATATATATATATATATATATATATATATATATATATATATATATATATATACAAACACAATAAAATTTGCTTCCTGTTCAATAGTGAGCAATTCTGATAAAAAATATAATCTCCACATGAATTTATATGCCTTTCATAATAAATGTTCTTCATGAAACTTCCTGGCAGATTAAAACTGTTTGTTCGAGTCTCGGCCTGGCACACAGTCTTAATCTGCCATGAAGTTTCATATCAGCGCACACTCCACTGCAGAGCGAAAATTTAATTCTGAATGTTCTTCATCTTCATTCAGGTATTTTTTCCTTTACCTATGTGGCCACTGTATATCCCTTTTCATCATTACAACATGACCTTTCTTGACCACAACACGTTAGTGTTCATCATCAACATTTCCTTTATTAAATGCACTTGTCATATCTGGTTAGTTTTATTTCCCTCCATTTCACTAGCCCCCAATTTATTTTTATATATGCGAACAGTATATTACGTACTATCTGCAATTATTTTAACTGATTCATTGATGCTTCATACACTTCCAAATACCATGGAATAACTTCTCCTATTACTAAAGTCAGTCCTTACTGTCAGCATTCAGCAGGACAATGCATTCTTTTCCTACTTTGCCTTCGTACCTTAATTACTTTCCTAAGTCACCTTACTTATGTCGTCACTTCACTCCGTTGCAATTTGACCCCCGTATCTCTCACCATAAAACTAATTTTTTCAGAAGACACTATGCTTTGCTCTGAGGCTCTCAAACACTTCACGTTCACTGATAGAGAAGAAAAGTAAAGATGATAGATTCAACTCAGATTGACAGAAGAGGAAGACTGACAATACGAAAAGAAACAAACTAACTCGAGCACCTAGTGTTCGTCAAACACCTAACATTGCATGGGTTGCAACGCCCTCTGAGGCCTCGAAGCTTAGTTCACATCTAACTCTGGACTAATGTATCTTTTCAAATCGACAACATTTCTTTAGACTAATGGTTTCCCCGAGATCCGTATAGTAATCTATATGCTTTAGGGTGTGGTTTCTCAGTCATCCTAAATAGACCCATACATTCGTCCGTAAACGTTTTCGTTTCTGCAGTAATACTTTCTTACTTTTCCCTTGTTTTGACTAGTACGAGTTCTATTTTTTCTTGTACCACATTCATTTCCTCAGAGTCCACCCTCACATAATCCTCACACTCATTGAGCCCTCTACATCTCCCATAGATATACTGGCTACTTCCTCTTTGGTCAAATTATTTTTTCTAAAATATGGTACAACCACATCTTTCCCATTTACTTCAAAATTAATGTATTTTCATTAAAATTTAATCTCCCTTTGTACTGGTTAAATAAATCTACGCCAGTTAGCCTTTCTATACATAGATCAGAGATTATAAGGATGTTATGGAGTAGTTGCACACCATTTATTTTTACTGTCAACAAAACTTCGTATTTAACAGGTTTTTTAACTTTTACTGTAGGTAAAATTATCTGCACACTTATTACTGGCATTATTACAAGTTTATTTCTGTTAGGCAACGATTCTAACTAACTTTTACTCACAGCATATAAATCACCACCACTATCTTTTAAACACTGTACTTCTTCGTTACACATTTGGAGACTAATTACTGGCTAATTCAATACCTTCCTTTCATTGCTAGTGTCAGACGCCTCCTCCAACAAATCGTTCACAACCTCCCTTCTATCGATACCTTCCCCGTTTCCAGAAAGTACACATATTTTTGCAGAATTAACCTCATCACTTTTATCTCCCATACTAACTATTCTGTCCACTGATGGCAGCTCAAAATTTTTTTCTGGCGTTTCGCCATTTCCCTTTCCTCTTTCTCTTCCTTTTTCCACAATTAATTGACTGACCCCCATTTTGTCGTCACTTATAGACGCTAGTATTTCTTCTACACTTACATCACTAACCTCCTTTAATTCTGTAGCTTCTGTACTTTCTCCTTCCCCAGCACAAGACTCGACTTCAATTTGGTTCCTGAAGATTTTCTGGCAATCAGGTTCTGTCACATTTTCCGCTAAGACATCACCCATTTCTCTGCAATACAGTGCTTATTTTGTTTATCACTGTTCAAAAAATCCCCTAAACATCCGTTAAATGTACAAATTTTTATGTATCTCGTTTTGTCTGTTGTTACTATCTTCTTCTGCTCCTCACTTATAATCCCTGTCGGTTTAGTGCTAACACTTACAAAGGGTTTTGCTAGCGGGTTCGAAATACTACTTCCCGTCTTGTAAACGCTACCGTTTCGCATACAGCATTTAGTTTAATGCATTCTGGGATCCTGTACCAAATCTTGCGTTTACCCCCATTTGCTGTCGCCTTGGCGCAACATCGTCCCCTCGCACCGGAGAATACGGTCAATGACTGTGCACCTGCTCCCCATCATTTCGCCTATCATTTGCTGGATAGCGTCACCTCCCGGTACCTCTGCTCCTGCTATATCCGCTGAACACTCCGGTTCTGTTAACGTTTACATTCTGCCGCGGTTCTGATACTACGATTTGCATGTTCCTCCTGTGCCACAACTTCTCAACTCTCTCCAAATAATTAATGAATTTATAAACGTCATCCCTCGGAGCTCCAATAATTCTGTTTTGCCAGCTCATGGGCAGTTTACCTTCCAAGCCCATAACAATTTGTTCTGGCTCGACTTTATTGTATAAATATGAAAAATTTGCCATACACTTTAACGCGTACTTTCTTACTCTTTCCTTTCTAGGATTAAACTTTTGCCCAGCCCAGAAGCTATTTAGCAACTCTATTTGATTTTGCTTGTTCCAATGTTCTTAAAAACGCCTCTTTAAATTCATCTAGAGTATCGTAATGCTCCGCAGCTATAACCCCCTAAGTTTTAGCCTCTCCCAAAAATTTAGACGTAAAAAATCCTATTTTTTGTCTGTCTGACCAAAAACTAGTTAGAACACCTTCAGAGTCATTCAAAAATTCTTTTGCATTTACGTTTGCTGTACGATCAAAATGTTAATCAGCCTGTTGGCGACATCTGATGTTTCAAACGATTATGCTTCAAAACTGCACCTAATACTGTTAGTTCCATATCTGCAGTTAGTTTCAGCTTGGCATAATCTCCTGCTATGCTCATCCAACTTATTTTCAACCTGTTTTACCTGGTCAGTTAGCTGAAGAACATTTTCTTCAGACACACCAGCTCGGTCATACCCACTTTTTACTTTATTCAAACACTTAGAATATTCAGAACTGATTTTACTATCTAATAGTTTGTGATCATTTACACATACAGACTCTGACGCCGCTATTTTGACTTCTACTTCCTGCACACTTTGCATGGGGGCTTAATTAAATATGATTGAAAATACTTTTTATTTTTCGTAGCTGTATGTCCGATTACGCTGTGTCTCGTAAACGGTTGGCCCTGACTAGTATTATTACGCAATCTGACTGCATAGAACAACAACAAAGAATGAAATGAAAATTTTCGTTAACACAATTAATTAAGTCCCCAGCAACTATAAAACCTACCAAACCAAAGCACAAGTATAACTGTTCTGTGTGTGGGAGTGTGACTCAACGTACACATCTGGCACGGTTCTTCTTCAACAAGACAAGAAATTTTAAATATCATTTATACTGAAGTAATTAAAAAATAGAAATACTATAATTGCGTAAGAAATCCAGAATTACACTCTAATACAAGAACACAAGCCAGATGCTTTGTTGACTGAACCTGTAATGACGCATTATTCAGGACATTGAAATAATGAAAAAAGAAGAAACGGAGTTTGTTACCTCACTTATATTGATGAAAATCACTCTAATCCTTACAATACATCTCCACACCGACTCTCTACTACCACATCTCAATAAGACTCTTCAGTATCACATCTCAGCAAGCACTGCCTACTAGCACATCTCAACAAACACTCTCTGCTACGAGTTCTTAACTAGCACTGACTACCATGAGACCTCGACAGGCACTGACTGCTACGAGTTCTTAACAGGCACTGACTACCACGAGTTCCCAACAGGCACTGACTACTACGAGCTCTCTCCAAGCACTGTGTAGGCGGCTTAATAATACTCTTTGGCGCAATCTCTGGCGCAGTGGCTCAGTGTAGCCACCTTTCATATGCCCCTCCTCCACAGGCCAGAATTTGATGGTATTTTTGCCAGCATTGGTGGTGAAAATACCACCAAATTCGTCCATAAAAATACAGACAAAAATAAAAGATAATATTAATACCTAAATACCACATAATTAGTTAAAATTTTGGCTTTGCACTGACCTTTCAATAACCTAATATATAAAATACAGTAGGCAATACAAATTCTTTCATACATGTGGTTTTACATAATAGTTTACACAATACACAAAAAATCAGTTTATACAAATGTTCACATAAAATGCTTTGAATGATTAAAAAAAAGAAAAAAAAAGAAAAAACAACAAGTAGTTGGTAATCCAGCAGTAGCACCCAGAGATGGTCAACAGGTGCAAATACCAACAAGTGACATCATTTTAGTAAAAGCAGTTTCATCTGTGGCACCCAGTAAAGTTGAGCAGGTACACACAGCAACAAGTCACATTATTTCAGTAAAAAGCAGTCCATCAGTGGCACCCAGTAGTGTTGAGCAGGTACACACAGCAACAGGTGACATTATTTCAGTAGAAGCAGTTCATCAGTGGCACCCAGTAGTGTTGAGCAGGTACACACAGCAACAAGTGACATTATTTCAGTCGAAGCAGTTCATCAGTGGCACCCAGTAAAGTTGAGCAGGTACACACAGCAACAAGTCACACTTCTCAGCAGAAGCAGTTCCATTAGTGGCACCCAGTAGTGTTGAGCAGGTACACACAGCAACAAGTGACATTATTTCAGTAGAAGCAGTTCATCTGTTGCACCCAGTAATGTTGAACAGGTGCAGACAGCAACAAGTGACATCATTTAAATAAAAGCAGTTCCATCAGTTGCACCCAGCAATGTTGAACAGGTGCAGACAGCAACAAGTGACATTATTTCAGTAGAAACAGTTCTAACAGTGGCACCCAGCAATGTTGAGTAGGTGCAGACACCGACAAGTGACATCATTTCCATAGAAGTAGCTCCATCTGTGCACCCAGTAATGTTGAGCAGGTGCACACACCAACAAGTGACATCATTTCAGCAGAAGCAGTCCATCAGTTGCACCTAGCAATGTTGAGCAGGTCCAGAGAGCAATCCATAATATTCACTATCACTGATCACACTATTCATCAGAGTTTATTAGCAGAAATTAAACAAGTCCTAGTGGCACCAATCATGTAGAAAAAGTACAAGTAACAGTCCATATTATTCACTATCCTAATTACACAGTTCATCAGCAGAAATTAATCATTCCTAAGTGGCACTCATTATATTGAAAAGTGCAGGTAACAGTTCATAATATTCACCATCACTAATCAGACAGTTCAAGCATGAACAATAGTTTGAATACACATACAAATGCTTTTACAATGCTCTTACACTAAACATACAAATTCTAATAAACACACAAATGATATCAGATAATTGTCATATTAACAATTACAAATACTCAAATATCAGTAAACCTATAATATTTATGGGTGTCAGTGCAAGCCACTACAAACAAATAAAATAGTATTTAGGAGATAGGTGGGTAGGATTAGGAAAGGAAAACACACAAAACACACTCACTCATCTTTCATCCACATTAAGTACTACTGTGTAATTGAATAGTGTTAACTGTGTAAATGCAATTCTGTCAAAATTTGATGTTCATCTTGTGTATCAAGTAGTAGTGGCAGCAATGTATAATAGTCAATAATAGTTAGTCAACGTCATAGTCATCATGTCAAGACCAATGTTTGCCAAGCCAGATCAAAATGTACTGTTGCTGAACAACTGTCAGTGTGCCAAGATATGCAAATACTTCCTCCCTCAAAAAAAAAAAAAAAAAAAAAAAAAAATGTACTGCTTATTGATTTAACAAGTGTGTGTAGACAATCTTCCTTCTACTTTAGTGTTCTAGTCTGCTATCTTCATCCTCCTTGTTCCATATAGACCAACAAAAAAAATATGCTTCTCACTTACTTTACCTCTTATACACCAAAACTCCAATAATCATCAGCATCACATAATCTCAATACTTCAATAATACCTCTTACGTCGATACATATAAATCTTATCATCAATATCATTTACCCCACCTCCTGTCCACAAAAACTTCAATAATCATCAACTTCACATAATCTCAATACCTCAATAATACCTCTTCAATATGTCGACACATATAAACCTTACTACCAATATCATTTCACTTCCATAACAACTCTTTCCTCTAGTCAGTCTCCTCGAACAAGTACAGATAAAATCCTAATGCAAACCTCATCATCCCATACAATCCGAAGACACACTGTCAACACACAACCTCTGTGTAATCCATCTGACCCAAATCTTCTACTCATTATGAATTATAAACAACAGAAATGCATACATGACCTCTAACAGACTTAGTTCGAATAACTCTCAGTAATTAAGTACGATTACGGAGTGTGAATGATCATAATATTTCACAGTGTGTACACCACTTCAAGAATTATGGCAAACAGAAGCAAACATGTGGAGTATTTCTTGTGTCAAGTGTCACTTCCTATTTCAATTGCTCACGAAGAATGCAGCGTAATAATTGTTAATGGTCGAAACCTAGAAATAGTATGTCATGTCGTTAGCTTCCTTCCTATTAGCATAAATTTCTACAGCTTTCATAAAACCTCAGCTCATGTGACTTCTATGAAGTTTCTTGTACTAATGTCGTTCGTCGAATTATAGCAGTTCATTTTCTTATCTTAAAATATAAGGCACTGAGCGTAAGCAAAACATGCAATAGCGAGTAAATATACCAGTAGAGAACAGAATGTCAACAAGTGGATGCAGCACAATTCTTACAACGAGGCTCTGCCAAGCGAACAATCTGTAACTAATACCATAGTGTAACCTAAACTCTATGTTCGTACACTGTACATCAGCATTGCTATATACCGAATTAAAGAGTAGTTATGACAACAAACAGAAATGTATAAATATGCAATCCATACGCATAGCAGCAAACAGGTCATTAGCATCATATCAGCATAAGCAAATAAATGTTCATATGTCATCTTAATAAGTAAACATGAAGGCGCAAGCAGATAAATCACAAAGTATAACTTACATACCTAACCACATCAGCACAATTAATCAGGTGACAATTATAATTTAAATAAATAAGCACAGCAAACACATAATGAAAATAATGACATCAGTGAAAAAGCAGTGCAGCCAAGCGATGCATAATATACACAAGTTACAACCCAGTTCATTAATAATCATTGTCAAAATCAGTTAACGTACGCAAGCACGTCGCTTCACAAGTAATTTCATAGAACATGAAATTAGCACAAGGTATGAATCACGTAATCGCGAACAGCAAATTACGTCTAAAGTACGTACCTAAGTGGAAATATGTTACCTGAAAAATGAACTCAATTAACAGTTACCTTTTTTTAGTTTATTAGTTTCTTCTTCGAAATTACATTCTTCCTGAAAATTTCTCGATAGCAAGTCGTCTTAACGTCGGAGACACACAGAATTTACCTGAAGTTCTTAAATATTTTGTACAACCGTATCCTGAAAAATACTGAATGTTAATAACATAATTCACCAAGTCACTATAGCTTTATACTGATTTTACTCGGAGAAATGAAACTGTATATTTGTTTACGGCCGTCAGTGCATTCGCACTGAGCGCTCGATCAGCTGTAGGCGCGTGACGTAGGAAGCAATTGTTTGCGGTCAACGACTGCCTTGTGCGGCGCGCAGACTTGACTGTTGCTTTGAGTATATGCTGCCGCCAAAACACAGCGCGGTATCCTTGTACTCTCCGCATGTTTACATGTAGCTGTTAGTTTCTCTAAAGTATGTCATTCCACAAAAATTTTTTAAAAGTATATCATTCCACAAAAATTTTGGAAACTACGAACCTCAAGTTTTGCGGTAGGAACAGCATAATTACGAATAGCGTCTAGTTTTTTTTCTGGATCAGGAAGAATACCTTTTGTAGAAATAATGTGACCGAGAAATTTCACCTGTGAACGACCAAATTCAGATTTTTCTAAGTTCACTGTAAAGCCAACTCTTGCAAAAATACGTTATAATGAATCCAAAATTTTGTTGTGCTCACTCCAAGAATGTTTAGCAATAAGAATATCGTCAACACATGAAGTAATATTGTCACGAAGATAAACAGGTAAAATTTCGTTTAAACTAGGAATGAATGCTGCTGAAGGTACAGTAAGTCCAAACGGTAATTTCCGAAGTCACTTTTGGGTAAATTAGTCATATCCGGTTATTGTTTACTTACTCACTAGATAGATTGATAGTCGAAGAGTTGGTTTGACAGATGCAAAGAATAGTAAAAGAGTAGGCAGCGGTGCAGAAAACTAAAAGAGAAATAGCATCACTTCAGCTCGGGGCCCTATGCTCGCTACGGCACATATTCACTTAGAGTAGTGAATCCCCTGAGGACTTTAATAGCTGCACATAATTTCTAGATTGTGACTTAATGGCCAATTTAGTGGAAGTGCGTACATAAATTGATCTAACCATGCACATGGATGTATGTCATTCTTAGAGTTGCGGAACATCTTAAATTTCCGAACAGTCAAAAAGTGTTTATAGTCAAAGTTTTCGCCTCGTGGTGACAAAGACCTACCGCGTCTGTCCCAGTCCCAATGACGATTATTGTCAAGTTCGCGCGCCTGGCGCTCTCTTGTTGCATCACGTAAATGAAACAAATTATTTCCTTCAAACCCTTCTGCTAAACTGACACTTGTCAATTTAACTGAGATCTCCTCAACTCTTTCCGATGAGTCACTTAATTGTTCTTTCTGTTTATTTACGTCTTCTGTAAATGTCGCGACTCGGGTTTCGGTGTTGTCACATTTAGTAGTTAACTGTTCACACTGTTGCGTTATTTATTCTGTCATTTGGTACGGATTCCTCGAGTCTTTCAACTATTTCTTCCTTATCGTGTGCACATTGTAAATTTAACTCTGAAAATTTCTGTACTATCACGCGATCTCTTTCTTCCTGTTCTCTATCCTGTTCCCTTTGTCTTATATCTACTGCAATTAATCTATTGTTGTGAGAATTCAAAATCGGTTGTACTTCTTCTCTAATTTCTTTGTTTGATTCATCTTTCATATTTTTGAAACATGTCCCTATTCGTGAATCTAACCGTGTTTCCATTGTTTCCATTTCTGTTTCTAAATGTGTTGCCACTGTTTTTAATTCAGATCCTATTTGTGAGCATAACCGTGTTGTCATTGCTTTCATTTCTGTTTTAATTTCAGATCTCAAAGTTCCCATCTCGGTTTTAATTGTTCCTATCTCTGTTTTAAATTCAGATCGTAACTGTGATCTCACTGCTTTCATCTCGGTTATAATTGTTCCTAATTCTGATCCCAAATTTAATATAGCACTCATCAACTGCTCTATAGTAACTGGTTCGAAACTCTTTTCACCCCTAACATTTCCCGCAAAATCGACTTCTTTCGTCATAGCTGTAAAGTTATCTTTGTTCGATACTATTCCAGAATCTTCTGTCTTTAATCTCGTATTCTGTGAATTTTCTGATTGAGAAAAATTTTGAAATGGTTCCGGAGTATTTTCCCTGCTTATTAAATTGTTTTCCACTACATTATTTATGACACTGTTTTCCTCTGTTGGCGAGTTCGCCATGTTAACAATTTCGTTATTCTGACTATTCATCATTTTCGCCTTTTTCATCGATCGCGTAATAATTTACAAAACATAAAAAATTCGTCACTGTACGAAAATTACACATAATGACTCCTCATCTTCAACAATACCATTCACATGAAATGTTTCCCTCAAACACGATTAATCGAACAATTGAAATAATTGCACTAAATTGTCAAACGCGTATACAAGACAACACATCAAATTCTGAGAAAAAAATACCATTAGAAGAATGACAATTACCAAATCTACACATGCAATATAGACTACAATTACTAAAGTAAAATTACTACAACAATACTACGGTCTACTACTTTTACAATCAGAAGAATTCCAAGGGACGATCCGAAGCAGCGGTCGCCACGTGCATGGGGGCTTATTTATTTATTATCAAAATACTTTTGGTAGCTGTAAGTCCGATTACGCAAGTCTCGTAAACGGTTGGCCCTGACTAGTATTATTACGCAATCTGACTGCATAGAACAACAACAAAGAATGAAATGAAAATTTTCGTTAACACAATTAATTAATTAAGTCCCCAGCAACTATAAAACCTACGAAACCGAAGCACTAGTATAACTGTTCTGTGTGTGGGAGTGTGACTCAACGTACACATCTGGCACGGTTCTTCTTCAACAAGACAAGAAATTTTAAATATCATTTATACTGAAGTAATTAAAAAATAGAAATACTATAATTGCGTAAGAAAACCAGAATTACACTCTAATACAAGAACACAAGCCAGATGCTTTGTTGACTGAACCTGTAATGACGCATTATTCAGGACATTGAAATAATGAGAAAAGAAAAAACGGAGTGTGTTACCCCATTTTTATTGATGAAAATCACTCTAATCCTTACAATATATCTCCATACCGACTCTCTACTACCACATCTCAATAAGACTCTTCAGTATCACATCTCAGCAAGCACTGCCTACTAGCACATCTCAACAAACACTCTCTGCTACGAGTTCTTAACAAGCACTGACTACCACGAGACCTCGACAGGCACTGACTGCTACGAGTTCCCAACAGGCACTGACTACTACGAGCTCTCTCCAAGCACTGTGTAGGCGGCTTAATAATACTCTTTGACGCAATCTCTGGCGCAGTGGCTCAGTGTAGCCACCTTTCAACTTTCTTTTATCAAATCTACACTTTGTTTGTTTCAAATAGCAACATTTTTCAAGGCATCTGTTAATTCAATTTTTGCACCTTTAAAGAATTGTAGGCAGTTATTCTCAACTTGAGAAATTTTGCAATCCGCTTTGCTTTCTAACGACTTCAAACCATTTTTCCACACGTATTTTAAAACAGCAGTCTGATTTTCGATTTTTTCATGAAGTTTACTAATTTTTTGACCAACTGTTTCACCCAAATTAGTATGTTGTTTGTTTCCATCTCCTATAGTACTCATTAATGCTGCCAACATTTCTTGCATACTTCCAGGTTCTATTTTCTGCATTACTGTTTCTTTGTTCCACCGGCACTATACCAAATTTTGGTATCCACGTTTGACACATTTGATTCAGTAAGACACTACCAATGCTGTCATCACACAATTTGATGTTACCGATTTCATGCTTAACATCACTTTCAGGATTTGTATTACATCCATCAGTTACATTAACTGACATTCTTGAAGCTGATTCTACTGCACGGTCCGTAAATGAAACAGAAATAGCGTCAAAAACCTCATCTTTTACTTTACATCTACTCCTTCTACCTGTTCAGGCGTACTAATTCGTAAAGCACTTACAGTGAATGAGACTTCTTCCACTTTTATCGTATTTACAAAATTTTTATCACTTTACTTGTTACTCAGACCTTCAACACGCACACACACGCAACAAATGTAACAAACGTAACTTCCTTTTCGTTGAATACTGCAGCCTCGGCGTGGTGAAACAGTGAGTCCGACCTCCTTCATTTGCCGTACCAGTTTCAGGATCCCCGCTCGTCCTAAAAGTTGGCAGCGCTACCCTACCGTACTGTAGTTGCTCATTGATGTCACTATGACGCCGTCTGCTGCTTCGATGCGTCCCCGTTGTTATTGTGACTGTTTAACAAAATGGTTCAAATTGCTCTGAGCACTATGCGACTTAACTTCTGAGGTCATCAGTCCCCTAGAACTTAGAACTAATTAAACTTAACTAACCTAAGGACATCACACACATCCATGCCCGAGCCAGGATTCGAACCTGCGACCATAGCGGTCGCTCGGCTCCAGACTGCAGCGCCTACAACCGCACGGCCACTCTGACCGGAACTGTTTAACACCTTCTTCTTTCTTGGAAGTTTCTCTGGCGACTCGAAACGGGTTCTGTTCAAAATTCCGCGTGTACCGGTTTGTATTCTATTGTATTGTATTTTAACCGAGGACTTAGAAACGACGGATAGGCTCCGTCCCCGCCGCAGCCGCAGTGGTCCACAACCCCACGACGACTACCGCAGTCCGCTTCACCCCTCTACCGCCCCACACCGAACCCAGGGTTATTGTGCGGTTCGGCCCTCCTTGGATTCCCCCGGTAACGTCTCACACCAGCCGAGTGTAGCCCTTATGTTTGCGTGGTAGAGTAATGGTGGTGTAGCGTACGGGGAGAACTTGTTTGCGCAGCAATCGCCGACATAGTGTAACTGAGGCGGAATAAGAGGAACCAGCCCGCATTCACCGAGGCAGATGGAAAACCGCCTAAAAAGCATCCACAGACTGGCCGGTTCACGGGACCTCGACACGAATCCGACTGGTCGATTCGTGCCGGGGCCAGGCGCTCCTTCACGCCCAGAAAGCCATGCGTTAGACCGCACGGCCAACCGGGCGGGCGTGCACCGGTTTACTAAATTTTTGATTATCCGTTCACTATACGGTCTTTCACAAAAATTTCTCTCTAGCACGGATTCAATGTACTACGGCTTTTTAACTGTATTCCGGTCCAGATGCACAATGTGCGGCGGCGCGGTGCCTTTCGTCCATTACCTGCACCTACCTGTGAACTCGTTGCAGCAGAACCGTCACGAATATCTCTATTTTCTGGGGACTGTTTGTCGCTAAGAGGTCTCTTATGTTACCGCTATCAGTTACACTTTGTTAGAGCTCCTGGACTAATTGCTCAAAGTATACTTACAAGGGAACCTCCCCATCGCACCCCCCCCCCCCCCTCACGATTTAGTTATAAATTGGCACAGTGGAGAGGCCTTGAAAAACCGATTAACCGAGAAAACAGGAAGATGTTGTGTGGAACTATGAAAAAAATAAGCAAAATATACAAACTGAGTAGTCCACGTGCAAGATAGGCAACATGGACTACTCAGTTTGTATATTTTGCTTATTTTTTTCATAGTTCCACACAACGTCTTCCTGTTTTCTCGATTGATCTGTGTTCAGTTTTTCAAGGCCTATCCACGGTGCCAACGTATATCTAAATCTGAGGGGAGTGCGATGGGGAGGTTCCCTTGTTAGAGGAATGGCTAAAATTTTGCGATCCAACCTATTAAGGTTTGGAAAGCAATGCTACCGTAATATCGACCAGGAAAGCAACATATTAGGGAACTCGCTTCCTGGTTTTCCTTTCGTTAGGTACAGTCTCATTTCATACTCAGAACACACTGGTGTTCTTAGGTGTGTCATCCTCAGAATCTCAGTCTCTAAATTTGCTTCTCTTGGACGACGAGCGTTTACTCACTGTCGTAGATAGTTCCATTTTGATTCGTTCGTCTAAATAAGAAGCAGGTAACTAAATGTAGAAGAAATCACTGTTATAGGAATTATACTGCGAAAGCTTGAGATTTTATTCTACTCTGATGTGGAATGTTAGTCAAGAGTTTTATATTCACAATTATCTCTCCCACCTCATGTACTTCGTTCGAGTAACTGTTCCTTCTACTGTCTAATAGTTCAAGTGCTGACACATTAAGCGTGACTTGATAGCTGACATTTAGTTTAAGACAGAAACTTGTTCACTCGGAGAATAGATGAAAAGAACACTATGAACGTCGGTTCCATTCGTTCGGCGACACTACATACGCAACTGCAGTGGTAGTTGTCCTTTTGTTTATCGACAATCTAACCCCGATAAAAATTCTGTTAACGCTCTGTTTTCCATGTCTCCCACGGAATACCGTTTCTAGCAAATTCCTGGGCTGATAGTTGGAGAACTCTGCTAAGCTTACCATACTGGAAGAAGTTGCACTTTCATCTCGTAGGTCCTACATGCTTTTAGCGTTTCGGTCACTCAGGATCACACCGTCTAGTTTATTTAGATATCCGTGTTTACCAGACAATCGTATACTGTGACAGACGATGAAGAAATGAAATAAGCGTTGGATCCACACGTGTTCTTTCACGTAATGAACGGCGAAAAAATAGTGATCACAATTAATTACAATAAAACATGATATAACCAATTTCGGTAATCGATGATTCGTATATCTTGTTAATTTTTTCTAAGGCAGTGACAGATGGAGGTATTGCCCCCATTAGCGATCAGCCCAGCTAGAGACGACACGTGGCCCGCACAGCCATGAATGAGCAGTTGTCAGCGCAGCAGCCTGGGGGTCTAGTCGGAATTCGTCCACTGAATTCTAATTGTGCGGCCTAGCTTCTCTGCGGCCACGCCCCTTCGCTACAAGAGTGAGACGTCGCTCTACCCGCAAAGGGGGAGACGAGAAGGAGCGCGCATGGTTTTCGTGTTTTTTGAGCACTGTAGTAACAGTTCATTATTGTACAGAGTCCACCGTAACTGATGGTAGCCAAGATCTGCCGCGTGGTGTAGCCGAGCGGTCTGAGGCGCCTTTGTCACGGGCTGTGCGACGTGCGACTCCCCCCCCCCCCCCCCCCCTCCGTCAGAGGTTCGAGTCCTTTCTCGGGCATGGGTGAGTGTGTTGTCCGTAACGTAAGTTACTTTTGTTAGATTAAGTAGTGTGTAGGCTTAGGGACCGATGACCTCAACAATTTGATCCCACAAGACCTTACCACAAATTTCCAAAGTTCCAAAAGCCGATATGATGAAATATCCAAAATCTACACGCGTATCTTCCACACTAAGTTGTTGGTTAGCCATATTCATGCGGTCTTTTAACTACTTTTGTTATGTTCAGCTCTGTCAGAATAGTTTAAATTTTGCAGGGATAATGACTGGAATACTTCATATTTTGTTTTACGTATGAGGGCGTTCAATAAGTAATACGACCAATTTTTTTCCTTGGCCAATTTCGGCTGAAAGAATACGGAACTTGTTATGAAACATCGTGAATATTTCCGTCTGAACTGCTGTAGTTCTGTAAATTTTCGGTAGGTGGCGGGGTTATACGTGGCCTTCAAAGTGGCATTAGTAAGGGAGGTGCGTTGCAAGCAGAGATCAGTCACTGAATCTCTTTTGGCGTAAAAGTAGAACATCACAGATATTTATAGGCGCTTGCATAATGTCCACGTAGACCTGGCAATGAGCAAAAGCACGATGAGTCGTTGGGCGTGGCGTCTGTCATGATTGCAATAAGGTCGTGGTAAGTTGTCCGATCTACCAAGTGCCGGTGGGCTGGACACAGCTGTGACACACGCTGTGTTGAAACGTGCGGATACTCTTATTCTAGGTGATCGACGGACCACAAGCACGACTGCACAATTGGATCTCTGTTGATAGTGCTGTTGGGGGTACTCAAAGCTGTGTGCCCGGAGGGTTCCTCGACGCCTAACAGGAGACCATCACGAGGCTGATTGTGACTTTTTACTCGAATATCATCATAGGAGATGAAACTTGGATTCATCACTTCGAGCCGGAAACAAAGCGGTAGTCCATGGAGTGGCGCCACACCATCCCTCGTCCGAAGGAAAAGTTCAAAGCCGCACACCCAGCCTGTAAAGTCAGTACGACGGTCTTCTGGGACTCTGAACTGTGATGAAGTGTACTTTGCTACCCTAAGGAAATTGAAGAAACGGCTTCAGCGTGCTCGTCGCCACAAAATTACATTGGACTGTTCTTTGTCATCCACCCTCTGCCAGGGTCCCGCACCTTCCGACCTCCATCTGTATGGCCCAATAGAGTACGCAATCTGCTGGAGGCAAAACGTGGATGATGGGGAGCTTATTGACGCAGTAAGACGTTGGCTCTGATGTCGACCATTAGACTGGTACCAGGCAAGAATACAGGCCTTCTCAGTAAAGTGTTACAAAGCCGCCGCATTCTACGGAGATTGAAAATAGGGTTTTGTAGTCACAAGAAGGGAATAACATTGTGTATTGGAATCCACAACCTGCTTTTAGAAGGGAAGGGAAAAATGTTGCATTACTTATTGAGTGCCCCTATTATAAATACACTCCTGGAAATGGAAAAAAGAACACATTGACACCGGTGTGTCAGACCCACCATACTTGCTCCGGACACTGCGAGAGGGCTGTACAAGCAATGATCACACGCACGGCACAGCGGACACACCAGGAACCGCGGTGTTGGCCGTCGAATGGCGCTACCTGCGCAGCATTTGTGCACCGCCGCCGTCAGTGTCAGCCAGTTTGCCGTGGCATACGGAGCTCCATCGCAGTCTTTAACACTGGTAGCATGCCGCGACAGCGTGGACGTGAACCGTATGTGCAGTTGACGGACTTTGAGCGAGGGCGTATAGTGGGCATGCGGGAGGCCGGGTGGACGTACCGCCGAATTGCTCAACACGTGGGGCGTGAGGTCTCCACAGTACATCGATGTTGTCGCCAGTGGTCGGCGGAAGGTGTACGTGCCCGTCGACCTGGGACCGGACCGCAGCGACGCACGGATGCACGCCAAGACCGTAGGATCCTACGCAGTGCCGTAGGGGACCGCACCGCCACTTCCCAGCAAATTAGGAACACTGTTGCTCCTGGGGTATCGGCGAGGACCATTCGCAACCGTCTCCATGAAGCTGGGCTACGGTCCCGCACACCGTTAGGCCGTCTCCCGCTCACGCCCCAACATCGTGCAGCCCGCCTCCAGTGGTGTCGCGACAGGCGTGAATGGAGGGACGAATGGAGACGTGTCGTCTTCAGCGATGAGAGTCGCTTCTGCCTTGGTGCCAATGATGGTCGTATGCGTGTTTGGCGCCGTGTAGGTGAGCGCCACAATCAGGACTGCATACGACCGAGGCACACAGGGCCAACACCCGGCATCATGGTGTGGGGAGCGATCTCCTACACTCGCCGTACACCACTGGTGATCGTCGAGGGGACACTGAATAGTGCACGGTTCATCCAAACCGTCATCGAACCCATCGTTCTACCATTCCTAGACCGGCAAGGGAACTTGCTGTTCCAACAGGACAATGCACGTATCCCGTGCCACCCAACGTGCTCTAGAAGGTGTAAGTCAACTACCCTGGCCAGCAAGATCTCCGGATCTGTTCCCCCATTGAGCATGTTTGGGACTGGATGAAGCGTCGTCTCACGCGGTCTGCACGTCCAGCACGAACGCTGGTCCAACTGAGGCGCCAGGTGGAAATGGCATGGCAAGCCGTTCCACAGGACTACATCCAGCATCTCTACGATCGTCTCCATGGGAGAATAGCAGCCTGCATTGCTGCGAAAGGTGGATATACACTGTACTAGTGCCGACATTGTGCATGCTCTGTTGCCTGTGTCTATGTGTCTGTGGTTCTGTCAGTGTGATCATGTGATGTATCTGACCCCAGGAATGTGTCAATAAAGTTTCCCCTTCCTGGGACAATGAATTCACGGTGTTCTTATTTCAATTTCCAGGAGTGTACTTTATCGTTTTATTGATTGAATAGGTTACACAGCGAGATTTTCCGCGCGCTATGACAGATGGTTCTACTCTATCAAGATGCTCATCCAGTGCAACGTGTTTATTGATTACCTAAAGCCGCACAGTCGAAGACTGACAAAGGAGTTTTCTCTGATCAATTTTCGGTGCGGCTAACGACTAGTCATCTAGAAAACCTTTATACGTGATGTGAGCTTTCTTGCTGTCTTCATACTGATCATTGCTACTGCTAACAAAACTATTTGAAATGAGAGTATTGTCAGTTATAAGTGATATAAAACTTAAAAAGCTGAAATACTGTGCTTACCTTCATTCTATAATTTCGTAGGGGATTATTTTTTGGAGTGACCCATGAAGCGACGCTACAGTTTTCTGCGCCCAAAATATTGTAACAAGATTTATTATTTATGGTGTGAAATTAAGAACATTGTGTAGAGACACGTTTAGTGAATCACAGATATTAAACATTGCCTTCCAGTCGATTTATTCCTTACTTAAATTTGTCATTAGAATATGTCCATTTCTCAAACCAACAGCTCAGTTCATGGAATCAACATTGGAAATAGGAATAATATTAACGAAAATTTGAAGTCACTTACGTTGGTCCAGAAAGGTGTCAATTATTCATGAACGCGCAATTTCAGTAACTTACCAGCACCCTTAAAAAGTTTAACTACTGGTAAAGATGAGTTTAAGCAAAGTCGAAGGATTTATGTTTGGTCAACTCCTTTTAATCCCCTCATGAATTTTTTAACAGAAGTAACAATTTTTTATATTACCAATAATATAAAATAATGCGAGTATTTGTACAATCTTACTTTTGTACAAATTTCTGTGCAGTAATGCGATCATTGTAGTTAACTATTGTAAAGTGTATTTTCTATTTAAAGATGCATGACTACAATAGCGTAAGAATTATCTTATGATTCTTTCTCTGACGCATTCTATCTTCTCGAAGATCTCCTCATTCTGGATCTAGCAGAACGAAAATACATCTAAACATTCAAACGATGATCACAAATTCATAAGAGTAGCACAATGATACAGTCTAAGTACATAGGCATATGAGTGATAAATAGAAGAATCCAGTACAGAGACACTATCAACCTATCAGCTATATACAGGATGGAAATCACCAAAGACTGAAATCTGTGGGACTCCTGGGAGCACCTTCTTTTAAATCCAGCCCCGTTTACGAGGCAACGAGATGAACTACTGTGACTACGAATCGCAGTATAACAAATGAAGTTAACATAAAATGATACATCCAGTGGAACTACTGTGCTATGGCTACCATACTCTTACTGTATACAGATTCTGCGTATATTTCTATGCAGATTCGCTAAAAATTGATAAAGCTACTGAAAGGAAATTATTTTTGAATTACGAGAGTGGAAGCCACGTGCCGGACAATACAGTTGATCAGCCGAAAAAGTAAACAATGAAAAGCTTTTCGCCTCTGAGCAGAAATATTACATTTAACAGGTATAAATCTTCTTTACTACTGTACAAATAGATCAGTTTCTAGGGCTTATAGCTGTAAGTTACGAAAAACTAAGTTATGCTTCTAAAAATTATTTTTCTGTATACTACAAATCTCATCCCACGTCATACACTCATAAAATAATGCACTTCGCTAATTCAGTACATGTCACTGAAACTTCAAACTATACGACAGAAAGCTGCAGGACAAAGAGGAAACAATTACCTTTACGATTTCCTTGTTTATTAACTCTATTCTGTTGAAGAGAGTTCTGATAAAACACCGAATATAGTTGATTCTCTGAGACTGAGTGTCCGTGTAGGAGACTTCCTGCAGCCCGCGACTGCTGCGTGGGATGCCGGATCTGCTGAAAGCGCTTCTCTAATTGGTGGGCCCAAGAACTGCTGAGGAGAGCTTCCCGTTTCTCTGGTATTCATGAGATCCACACGACGACGGCTCTCTCAGCGATGCAGATCACATGATGGGCGCTTATTAAGCTTTGTTTTCTGCATGCGGAGTGTATTTTCGCTTCAGCGGCACGAAGTGAGGACGTCCTTTGTTCTGTATGAATTTTAATCTTTCAGTGACTGTTTCTGGGAAACTTTCAGCGTTGTGGACACGCCGCGGGAATAGAAAATTCCTCTACCGCGTTCTCTAATAAAGCCGGTGAATAAAACCCACTGACAGCCCTTTAAGTGCTTCAAATGAGGAAATAGCAGTGGAGAAATAACGAACACATTTTCCCGACGCTGTATTATCTCAGGCTTCCTAAGAATTCCTCCGGAAAGGTTTTTGGTTTGTTTTCGTACAGATACTTCATGAGGATTAATGGAACCACCCTCACGTACAATAAATAAAAGAAAACAGAAATATTTTCGACGACGAAAGAACCTGTAGGGTATCACACGGCGACGACAAGCACAGCGGCAGTTTACAAAGATATTTCATGACATTCATTGATTCTGTGTGTTACTCTTTGGCTCTTGATTTAGTTTTAGTGTTCCGTGCTCCATTTATCTGAGAAGCGGCATTCGTTTCACAACACATCCCGCATACGTTACGTCATTTTGACGCCACGCACAATATCGACGACAGGCGATCGGTTATCGGTTTTGTGATAAGGGACAATGCCAGTGTTATTGCTCTTCATTTCACTCGTAGCAATTTAAGCTGTGCTCTTAGGTTCTTGCCTAACCACACACTCGGAAATCGCTTAGTATTTATTTCATTCTTCTTTTTTTATATCAGACGAATGTCTAAATGATGATGATGATGACCATACTCCAGGAGCGGAGGGGACGATGCGGAGTACCAGCACCGCCGTACCAGGCAATGTCCTAGCGGAGGTGGTTTGCATCGCCATCCTCCGACCTTACTGGGGATGAATGATGATGATGATGATGAAGACGACACAACAACACCCAGTCATCTCGAGTTAGGGAAAATCCTTGACCACGTCGGGAATCGAACCCGTGACCCCGTGCGCGGGACGCGAGAACGCTACCGCAAGACCACGAGCTGCAGACTATATCTAAATAACATCGAATATAACAGAACATACTTTATTACATTAGTAAAAAAGTCCTAGAGTGTGTTACAACACTGACAAGGAGGAAAAGTAGTTGGATGCAGCAAAATGAAAGAACACATCTTTCGACTCCAGAAACCACAACGTTACCCAATACGCTTTTTTTAAAATTATTCTAGCACTTACGCATGTGATAATTGTCTCCCGTCTTGGTTCTCAGGGTATTCCTTGAAGGCTTATATTATTGATGCATTATTAACTGACGTTTAAAGATAATGATGAAATGTTTTTAACAGATTTCCAAAGCTCCGTCACCTTAAAGCGATATACCGCAAATTATAATAGAAGAGTGTTTCAAGCTTAATTTTTAAATTCTTGACGATAACGACTCACTCCTGATAGAGCACGGGTATGCATGGCGACAATTATTGAACTCTATGAAATAAAATCGTCATAACTTCTGAACTGTTTGCGCTGGGGCGTTAAAACTGCACGGTTGGCTCGGGGCGTGATGAGAATTAGTATTCGTCACTATGAAAAAGTGGCGCATTCCGGGAACCGAAAACTCTCTCCACCCCCAGCTGTTAACTGTCTTGGTGTGCAATCTCATGTCCAGTCACGGAATAATCGGTGTGGCATTTCCTGATAGCAAGGTGACTACCGAATGGTACGTGAAAGTTTTGGAAGGTGATTTCATCCCCATTATCCAAAGTCACCCTGATTTCGGTAAGATGTGGTTCATGGAAGACGTATCTCTGCCCCATCGAAGCAGAAGAGTGTTTCATGTCCTGGAGGATCACTTTGGGGACCACATTATGGCTCTGGGGTACCCAGAGGCCACTGACATTGGCCTCGATTTGCCGCAATATTCTCCGTATCTGAACACATGCGACTCCTTTTTGCAGGGCTATATTAAAGACAAGATGTTCAGCAATATCCCCAAAACTATTGCTGAGCTGAAACAGCCGTTAAGGAGGTCATCGACACTGTAGCGGGTCATGGAGAATTTCGATATTCGTTTGCGGCCACATCACCCCCAAGATGGCGGACATATTGAACAAGTCGTAACCTAACTCTGAATCTTTGTAGTGACTTTTACATGTTGAATAAAAGGTGTATAATTAATTTACGTTTGTTATTAGATAAATGTCGCTCTGTATGAACGCACTGTACGTAGATAACTCATTATGTGAAGTTTAATTATAGCAATAATTATGCATAATAAATAATTCCAGAAATTAAGTTTTTTTATAATTCGCCGACACGCTTGTACGAAGTCTTGTATGAGCCCAGATCGGACGGTAACGAAAGCCTATAGCAGTTCCTGAGTTCGTCGATATTACGCGTGACGTTCAAATGACGTCGCGAATGCGGGGAGTGTTGTGAGACGAGTGTTACCCGTATTAGAGAACATAACTTGCGAATATAATGTAATATATGTGGAAATAAATTATGAATAACAACAGACAGCCATAGATTTAGTGAGCACCGACGTAACATTTCGTCAGTAGATCCGTGCCGGCTCCGACGAACCGTATTGCATCGCAACGTGCTCGTTCCTTCCGCGACAGCCGCGGAACGCTGTTTACACGTTGGAAATGGGAGTCTCACCAGAAACCATAGATTCCGCTGCAAGCGTCGGGATCAGCAGAATCACGATCAAAACTCCACCATTTTGGCAGCATGACCCGGTGTAACGGTTTGCGCAATCTGAAGGCCAGTGCGTGTTAAAACAGATACCAACAGGTGAAACTAAATACAGCTATGTCGTCGTAGCACTAAATGTACATAACAGCTGCTGAAGTATAAGACGTCCTCGCCGGAGCGCCCAACACCGAACGATACGCATCTAACAAAAACGCTTTAGTGAAACGCCTATCCCAATCAGAGGCCAAGCGATTGAATACTTTTTATGAATCTCATCGCAGCTTCTCCGACGTCTACTGGCGTTAGAGAGTAATGCAGTAAGGGACGACGTACTACAGAATATTTGGTTGCCTCGCCTACGTCTCGATACGCCAAATTTAACGGTAAAATGAAATGAGAATATGGCATTCTTGGAAGGGAGGCCTCATCCGGGGAACTTCGGCTCCAAGTGCAAGTCTTATTTCAGGCGACGCCACATTGGGCGACTTGTGCGTCGGTGATGAGGATGAAATGATGATGAGAACAACACAACACCCAGTTCCCGAGAGGAAAAATTTCCAACCCGGCCAGGAATCGAACTCAGGTCCTCTTGCATGGGAGGCGAACACGTTACCACGCGGCTAAGTAGACGCACGTTTTACCGGTTTGCCCGGGGATTTGCGCTCGCTAACACAGACAGCAGACAGAAGTGTGGAACTGTACCCCTTCGATAGTGTGCCAACATTAGTCTTAGAACAAGGTTACCTGCCCGTATTGACTCACTCATCCCTGCACTCGCTGTTACCTGAGTATACGAGTCACTGTGCTGCAAACGAAGCACGTCGTCGATCATCGTAAAGACGCAGTCGATCACATGCTAAGCCGAATATCTGCTGATACCGAAAAAAGTTCGTCAACGATGTCCGTAAATGTACGCCACCATGCAAGTGAAAGCGTTTAGCAGAACCCTTATCGGCAGCAGCTCGTTATGGCAATAGAATACTTCACCTTTTCGTTACGAACCGTGACACGAAAATTCAATGTTTGTACCGTCAGCTCGACTACCACGTCGCAACTGAGAAAATTACTACCTATTTGCCGTCAACGAGTCCAAGATCACGACATACTGGCACGTGACATCGCAGATTCGAATGCAGTTCACTGTAGTAGATGTGTTGCAGTCCATTCTAGGAGCCGATTTGTTACCCTTTTACGGCCTTGTCCCCGATCTACGACATCAGCGACTTATAGCTTTTTGCTATTATCATTAACCAGGATAGTCGAGGAAAAATATGTTGTTTCACTCTGATAACAGCTCACCCGGTTTTAGGCCGACACTCTGTACGTAGAACTGTTACGGAAGTTCCTTAAGGTCACAAAACAACCGCACATCCTAGCACAGTGAAGCACACCATAACACATGATATTCTTACCGCACGAGGGCCACCAGCCCACCCAAGTCCTAGGCGTCTAACACTGGAAAAATGAATAGTCCTGAAGCAGGAATTCTGTGGCGTGATCACACAAGGTAACTGCCGAGCCTCCAGTAGCAGTTGGGCAGTCCCGTTACACGTAGTGCGGAAGAAGAAGAACATACGGCGCCCATGTGGCGATTACCGCCAAGTCAACGCCAGGAGCATCCGTGATCGGTATTCGGTGCCGCACGTACAACACTTTGGTATCAACAGACGCGGTAAGGAAATATTCTCTACTATTGACTTTGTGCGAGGATACTATCAAGTTTCTGTTGCGCCAGAAGACATAGACAAGACAGTTCAAACAATACCCCACGTCGATTTGGAGGTTGTGAGAATACCTTTCAGACTGTGTAATACAGTATAGACATTTCAACGCCTTATTGAAGAGATCACAAGAGGTCTGGATTTATGTTATGTCTACGGAGACGATATTGTAGTCACGTCTGCGTTAGAAGTGGAACATCTACAACATTTAAGCAAGATATTTGAGTTCGCGTATGCAATGCTTAGTTATTAACCGTACAAAGTTTACCTTTGGGCCGGCCGGAGTGGCCGAGCGGTTTTAGGCGCTACAGTGTGGAACCGCGCGACCGCTACGGTCGCAGGTTCGAATCCTGCCTCGGACATGGATGTGTGTGATGTCCTTAGGTTAGTTAGGTTTAAGTAGTTCTAAGTTATAGGGGACTGATGACCTGAGAAGTTAAGTCCCATAGTGCTCAGAGCCATTTGAACCAATTCGACATACACTTTCAAATATGAATCAGTGAAAGCATCACCGAGGCAACTTCGGCATTTGGTCTATATCAGTCAGTTTACGACTCCCAGTGTCTTTATACAAGGACATCTGAATGTACCAGCAGAGATTTTTCACGTGTTGGAGCTATAATCACTGCAATTGATTAAGAGGTCGTCGCTCAGTCGCAGCATCATGATGGTGAGCTACGCAAGTTATAGGATCACCCAGCGGGATTAAAGTTACAACACGTGGCTGTACCAGCAACAAACTTCATATTGTGTTGTGACATGTGTGGGGCAAAAACACGACCGTCCGTACCTCACCAATTTCGTTGACAAGCATCCGTGCACATCCTGCCTGTCCAGGGTTCTGAGGAACGGTGAAATTAGACAAATAGAGTTTCGGTTGCCCAGGAATGGATGCCGACTGTAAGACATTTTACACTTAATGCATATCGCCCCAGAAAAATAAAATAACTCGGCACATCAAGACAACGTCATGCACATTCCTAGCACCAAGTCAGCTACTGCCTCACGGTCGTGGATATATTTTCAAAGATGACTTGAAGCTTTCCCTATGAAAGGCATTATAGCTGAGCCGGTAGCACAACATTTTTCCGCAGATGGGTCGCTCAGTATGGTGTACCGATATGCGTTACGACAGATCGAGGACGCCAGTTCGAAGCATATTTATGCAAAGCATTCTCACTGCTGTTGATCATCCGAAAGCGAACGGCATATTGGAACGCTTTCATCGCCAACACCAAGCAGCGCTTCAGTGTCACTCTACACAAAATTGGATGGACACATTACCCATTGTGCTCCTTGCTCTCCATATTTTATTTAAGAATGACCTGAAAGCTACAGCAGGTGAATTAGTGCATGGACAAATACTTGGCCTATCAGGGGAGTTCATGCATAATGTGACGAATGATACAGTCTATTCGTCAGGGTTTGTCACCGGATTAAGATAGCACATCCGACAACTCCGGCCAGTGGCACCTAGAGAACAAAGTGAACGATACCCATTCGTATTCGAGGACCTTGAGGCGTAGCGTCTTATATCGCTCTTGTCTAGAACCTGTGTATCAGGAGAATTATTCATGCGTGCGTGGTAACAAATGGTCTGAGACAGGTTCAACCGAGTAGATAGTTCTCATTTTCATCTGCTAGAGGACAGTAGTGCACAGAGACATTCAAGAAACAGCCAAAGAGAATGTTTTTGTGAATTGTTCTGTTTATTTCCTGAAGACTTTTTTGTTTATTTATGTTCGTACAGTGTTGCATATGCTTTTAGTGACGTGAATGATACGCGATTGTTGTCTAAAGTAAATATGTAGATCATTGTTCTACTGATGAATGCTGCACGATAGGGAATTTTGTATCATAATATGCTATGTCAGTTTGTTGGTAAAGGAAAGCTAATAAGAGTGCAAATGAAAGTAGTTAATAACGTAAAGTATAAACAAAACATCAGAATGTTAAATATTTGTATCCGGAAAAAATACAGTTTGAAAGTGTGTTATTTGTTGAATAGTCAGTCATGAAAAGCGCGGTCTAACGCGGGAGAATAAACTTTTTCAATTGGCCTTAAAGAAAAATTGACCAATGAGAAGGGATATAGAATGCTTACAGAAGTCTAAAGAGTCGGAGCCCAGACTTTGAATGGTAAGGTCGTATGAGCTCCGAAGGAAGTTATAATTTGCCAATTTTAGTTATACTCCATGCTTCAAAAGTGCTTTAAATGAAGGCATCACGGTGGTTTTTTTTTATAGAAAGTACGGATTTGTAAAGTAATTTTGTGCAGTAGAAAATACAGTAGATCGTTGACTAAAGACTTGAGTACATTAGACACCGATAAACTAAATAGTATGGCGAGCACTTTCATTTAAGAGCGATCCATGCTTAGTAGCTGTTCAGATTTCGGGAAATAAGTTACCATAAACTTGATAACGTGAATAAAAGGGTTTGTGCATAACTGTATTAGGATTAGCAAGGGTTTGGCAGTGAACGCGTAGTTGTCGACTTCAGAATATAAAGAAGTATGGCCAATATTTCCACCTTTCATTCAAAATGAAGACCTTCTCCTGATTTTTAGAATAGTTCCGCTGTATGCAGCCTGATGCGAGGTTTCTTTTTTTTTTTTTTTAAGCAGAAGTAAAATACTAATAGTATGAATATACAAAATACATCATTTGTTTATATTAAAGAATTCGTCAATGGAGTAGAAGGAGTTGGCCACAAGTAAGTCTCCTTTTAAACTGATCTTTATTTGTAACTAAATTTTTTATGAAACTTCCTGGCAGATTAAAACTGTGTGCCCGACCGAGACTCGACTCGAGACCTTTGCCTTTCGCGGGCAAGTGCTCTACCACCTGAGCTACCGAAGCACGACTCACGCCCGGTCTCACAGCTTTACTTCTGCCAGTATCTCGTCTCCTACCTTCCAAACTTTACAGAAGCTCTCCTGCGAGTTTGGAAGGTAGGAGACGAGATACTGGCAGAAGTAAAGCTGTGAGACCGGGCGTGAGTCGTGCTTCGGTAGCTCAGATGGTAGAGCACTTGCCCGCGAAAGGCAAAGGTCTCGAGTCGAGTCTCGGTCGGGCACACAGTTTTAATCTGCCAGGAAGTTTCATATCAGCGCACACTCCGCTGCAGAGTTAAAATCTCATTCTAAATTTTTTGTTTGCTGGCAAATTATTGAAGATGAGTGTTCCTGAGTAGTGGACCCTTTTTTGAACTAAAGTAAGTGCTTTTAAGTCCTTGTGCAGATCATTTTTGTTCCTGGCATTGTATGTATGAACTGAGCTGTTTGTTGGAAAAAGAGATACACTCCTGGAAATTGAAATAAGAACACCGTGAATTCATTGTCCCAGGAAGGGGAAACTTTATTGACACATTCCTGGGGTCAGATACATCACATGATCACACTGACAGAACCACAGGCACATAGACACAGGCAACAGAGCATGCACAATGTCGGCACTAGTACAGTGTATATCCACCTTTCGCAGCAATGCAGGCTGCTATTCTCCCATGGAGACGATCGTAGAGATGCTGGATGTAGTCCTGTTGAACGGCTAGCCATGCCATTTCCACCTGGCGCCTCAGTTGGACCAGCGTTCGTGCTGGACGTGCAGACCGCGTGAGACGACGCTTCATCCAGTCCCAAACATGCTCAATGGGGGACAGATCCGGAGATCTTGCTGGCCAGGGTAGTTGACTTACACCTTCTAGAGCACGTTGGGTGGCACGGGATACACGCGGACGTGCATTGTCCTGTTGGAACAGCAAGTTCCCTTGCCGGTCTAGGAATGGTAGAACTATGGGTTCGATGACGGTTTGGATGTACCGTGCACTATTCAGTGTCCCCTCGACGATCACCAGTGGTGTACGGCCAGCGTAGGAGATCGCTCCCCACACCATGGTGCCGGCTGTTGGCCCTGTGTGCCTCGGTCGTATGCAGTCCTGATTGTGGCGCTCACCTGCACGGCGCCAAACACGCATACGACCATCATTGGCACCAAGGCAGAAGCGACTCTCATCGCTGAAGACGACACGTCTCCATTCGTCCCTCCATTCACGCCTGTCGCGACACCACTGGAGGCGGGCTGCACGATGTTGGGGCGTGAGCGGAAGACGGCCTAATGGTGTGCGGGACCGTAGCCCAGCTTCATGGAGACGGTTACGAATGGTCCTCGCCGATACCCCAGGAGCGACAGTGTCCCTAATTTGCTGGGAAGTGGCGGTGCGGTCCCCTACGGCACTGCGTAGGATCCTACGGTCTTGGCGTGCATCCGTGCGTCGCTGCGGTCCGGTCCCAGGTCGACGGGCACGTGCAACTTCCGCCGACCACTGGCGACAACATCGATGTACTGTGGAGACCTCACGCCCCACGTGTTGAGCAATTCGGCGGTACGTCCACCCGGCCTCCCGCATGCCCACTATACGCCCTAGCTCAAAGTCCGTCAACTGCACATACGGTTCACGTCCACGCTGTCGCGGCATGCTACCAGTGTTAAAGACTGCGATGGAGCTCCGTATGCCACGGCAAACTGGCTGACACTGACGGCGGCGGTGCACATATGCTGCGCAGCTAGCGCAATTTGACGGCCAACACCGCGGTTCCTGGTGTGTCCGCTGTGCCGTGCGTGTGATCATTGCTTGTACAGCCCTCTCGCAGTGTCCGGAGCAAGTATGGTGGGTCTGACACACCGGTGTCAATGTGTTCTTTTTTCCATTTCCAGGAGTGTATATTATATAGGACAAATTTCATTAAGGAGTAAATATACTGAGAGGCAGTAGTTAGTATAACCAGTTCTTTGAAGAGGTTTCTACAGGACGTCCGTGAAATTACTCCACAAATAATACGTATTACACGCTTTTGGACTCTGAGAACTTTTGTTTGACTTAAAGAGTTACCCCAAAACATTATACCAAATGACATTATGGAATGAAAGTAGGCAAAGTAAGCAACCTTTTTCATTTTAATGTCGCCTTTGTCTGCTAACACTCGAATTGCAACTACAGATTTGTTAAGGCGTTTTTGCAGTTCTGTGGTATGCTCCTCCCAACTCAATTTATTATCAAGTTGTAATCCCAGGAATTTAAGACTGTCAGCCTCTTCTATCTGCTCTTCTTCATACTTTTTGCTTATGCTGGGGGGAAACCTCTTACAGGTTCTTAATTGCGTATAGTGAGTCTTTTCCAAGTTTAATGTCAGTGAGCTGGCTTTAAACCATTTGTTAATATCCATAAAAATATCATTAGCAGATCTTTCTAGAACTACACTCGGCATACTATTTATTGCAATACTTGCGTCATCTGCAAACAAAACGAACTCTGCTTCTGGCAGTGTAACTGATGAGAGATCATTTATGTACACAAGAAAATGCAGTGGCCCTAAGATGGATCCTTGTGGTACACCATATGTAATTTCTTCCCATTCTGATGATGACTGATGACTTAAGTCACTAGTCTCTTGCATTGACACCCTTTGTTTCCTGCTAGGTATGACTTGAACGATTGTGCAACACTGCCCGTGACACCCATAGAATTCTAATTTATTTAAAAAGATGTTGTGGTTCACACAATCGAATACCTTTGACAAATCACAGAAAATACCTGCTGCTTGTAACTTATTATTTAATGAATTAAGTACATTTTCACTGTTGGTGTAAATAGCCTTTTCGATAACAGAACCCTTCAGAAATCCGAACTGTGTTCTTGATAATATGTTATTTGATGGTTCGCGAGCCACCACAACTGCCATGTGAAGCGTTGTATACAGTACTTTGTAGAAGCAACAACAGCTGTGCGGTAGACATCAGGGGTGTGCGTACCACTGACAGTCTCAAACTTGCCTTCCGCGATCCAGAAGATTCAATGAAGACAGCTGGCCCCATGACCAGTGAACATAAAGATGAGGTACCTGAACATACACATGTCTAACATAACGCCAACAAAATGAACAAAATTATGCCGAGTACAGTTTCCTTACAACCCGATGGTACCACCGATTTCAGCAACAAGGTACCAGATTCCGGAAAAACAGTAACAACACATGCGGAACGGCATGTCCGATTCAATCTCAGATACCGCTGACTCTGGGTGGGGGAGTCATGTAGGGTATCACACCGCGACGACAAGCGCAATGGTAGTCTACTTAAATATTCCATGCACTCATAATTCTGTGTGTTATTCTTTGATTCGTGATTTAGTTTTAGTATTCTATGCTCCATGTGCGAGAATTAATGCAATATATGTGAAAATAAACGGTTAATTATCAACAGACAGACAGAAAGCTAAACCTAGAGCAGCATTTTGTTCGAAGGTCCGACCGAAAATAACATCGCTCGAATAACTTATTCCTCTTTTGAGAATTCATCTGTCGAGATAGAGTAGTAAATCATTTTCTTTGGCGGGAAAGCCATTAACGTAATAATCTTTGATAAGCCCATCTTCTATCAGTCTAAATTTTTTCGGGGAATAACATACAACAGATTACTTCGGGTTACTGTCGCACCATACGTTCAAAACGCGCAGATTATTCCTTTGTGAACTGCAGCTGCAAAAGATAAGCTGACGTCTGGTAGTGAGAGATTTATTTATTTGGACGAACGAGACCTTTTTCCTACTTGCCCTTTGTCAGACGTTTTTGCAATACGTTTCGCGGCTGGACTTCGATTTTAGGAGAGTTGTAAAATGTTCAGCTGCCACATATTAAGCTCAATCATTTGCCAGCAATAGTTTCTTCTTAATGTGGAAATAACTGTAAGTGAGAGAGTTCCAGATCTGGTAAACAGAATTCTTCTACCAAAATTCATACAACACAACACACTTTAGAGACTACGAAGCTGACACGGCAGGGAACGTGACAGTAGGAAAGTGGATAGTGCTGGTGGTTTTCGCTGGACAAAGTTCAGTTAATCGTTTATTAATAATAGACCGTATCTAAACATTACAAATAATTATAAGAGGAACGTCACCCTAGATGATCAAAACAGATTGATCTCAAAGTACAGTTAATCACATTTGGTCGACATTCAAGAAATGTTAAAAACAGAGCCTGAAGTCGAAATATGGTTCAAAAATGGCTCTGAGCACTATGGGACTTAACATCTGAGGTCATCAGTCCCCTAGACTTAGAACTACTTAAACCTAACTAACTGAAATGAAATGAAATGAGCGTTTGGCGTCATTGGCCGGGAGGCCCCTCGCGGGGCAGGTCCGGCCGCCAGAGCGCAGGTCTTATTACATTCGGCGCCACATTGGGCGACCTGCACGCCGGATGGGGATGAAATGATGATGAACACAACACAACACCCAGTCCCTGAGCGGAGAAAATCTCCGACCCAGCTGGGAATCGAACCCGGGCCCAGAGGACGGCAATCCGTCACGCTGACCACTCAGCTACTGGGGCGGACAACTAACTGAAGGACGTCACACACAGCCATGCCCGAGGGAGGATTCGAACCTGCGACTGCATCGGTCGCTCGGTTCCGGGCTGAAGCGCCTATAGCCGCTCGTCCACAGCGGCCGGTCTCGTAATATGCTTAATGACATTTGACCATAAGAAAATCAATACCTAGCTTTACAGCTGGTAGCTAAATGTGTCAGCTGTAATATCTTGTGCACATTATATATAAAATGTAACTTCACAAACAGCGATAATTTCAGCTTGTGATTTGTGAAAGGCGTTTACAAACAAGCACCAAACTCTTTAAAATAAATGTTAATGTAGAAACTTCAGAGAATAAAAAAGTCAGACCATAACACACGTCGAAGTCTTCACATAGCGTTGGCGCAACTGGTGCCAAAAACCTTACAGAACTTGGTGGTAGTAATCTGCCGTACCACACGCACACAAGCGGGAAAGTGGCAAGGTAGCAGCTTACACCCATTGCAAATGAGTCTGCAGCCTCCATGCGCACATCGTATTTGGTACACGGCATCGAAGTAATGGCAGGCAGAAAGCTTGCGTTCAGTGCCAGTTACACCACAACATCCAGTCGCCTGCCGTATTGCTTGCACACCACCGGGAAGTGGCAGACAACCTGCACTCTGCGCCACGACTCAGGGTTGTCCTCATTGCTCGTGGTCATGGCCAGAACTCCATTTCACAAGCTGATTGCTACCTATAGCACTGCAGCGTACCATGTTTTTCCCTCAATTGTAGGAAGACTCAAGATTGAGAGGTAACACCAGACGGCTCTCCTGCATTTCCGTCTCGGTCACAGAGAATGAGACCCACAACACACTCACGGTAAGGCTTTTAGATATCGATACCCAGATATGGGCTGGCATGGTTCACAAGCCACTTCACATTTTGCACAACATATTAAATGTATGTTTCTCTACTACCATATTGCACCAAGTGGTACATTTAATGCATCAATGTCTCTTTCCTGAGCAAAGTATACCATTGTTAGACCACTCTCCACAAAAGGTAGTAGGATAGAGATATTAGTAACTACCGATTCGTTTCATTATTAACGTTCTTCATAAAAGTTTTGAAAAAAAAGTAGTGTATTGAAGGATGGATGAGACCATCCGGAAATTTAACATTTTGAACCAGCCAAAATTTGGAGTTCAAACGGGGATCTCAGTTGAGCATGATACTGAAGATTTCACTGTATGTCTGTCAAAATCACTGTATGACAAGATTTCAACAATAACTTTTCTTTGCGGTGAGGGTTGGGGGGATGGGAGTTATCCAAGGCTTGCGACTGTGCAATTCACAAAATTCTTTTGGACAAACTGACGAGTTTGAGGTTAACGCTCATGTTAGATTGTTCATGTAGCTGTAATAGTGATCTTTGTTTCGGGACATATTACTACTTGAGTTCCGCAGAATTCGGTTCTGGAACTACTCCTGTTCTTTTATGTACGTACGAGGGCATGCTGAAAAAGAATGCCTCCCAATTTTTTTATGTGCAAATCCTTAAAACTTCTTAAATGAAACAGACATTTTAGAGTGAGATTTCTACTCTGCAGCAGAATGTGGGCTGATACGGAATTTCCTGGCAGATATCAGCGCACGCTCCGCTGCATAGTGAAAATCTCATTCTGGAAACATGGCCCAGGCTGTGGCTAAGTCATGTGTCCGCAATATCCTTTTTTAAGGAGTGCCAGATCTGCAGGGTCGCAGAAAAGCTTCTGTGAAGTTTGTAAGGTAGGAGACGAGGTACTGGAAGAACTGAAGCTGTGAGGACGGATCGTGAGTCGTGCTTGGATAGCTCAAATCGTAGAGCACTTGCCGGCGATAGGCAAAGGCCGAGTTCGAGTCTCGGTCCGGCACACAGTTTTAATATGCCAGAAAGTTTCGAAACAGACATTATTAACATTCTACGGTCCATCTTTATTCTTCATGTCTACGGACATGCAGCTCTCTGTCGCTAAAGGACTCTAAATTGCAGCGTGTAACATGGTGGTGTGTAACGCAACCATGTTAGCGCATGAGAAACAGAGTACTGTAGTAGAGTTTCGAATTCGAAAGGGTCGTCCACACATGGTGCATCCTCTCTTTCAACACAATAAAACCAGACCACACACGAGCGCTGCGACAGTTGCAACAATCTGACGCTTTGGGTTCACTGTCATCGATCATTCTCCATATCTCCCTACAATCTCGACTTCGCCCCATTCGATTTCCATCCGTTTCCAAAACTCATAGAACGCCTTCGCGGATTTCACTTTGATAGTGGTGAAGCGGTGGAAGCAGAGATGATGTTGTAGATACGTGAACAAAGACAAACGTTATGCAGTGATGGTGTCAACTAATTGATCTCTCGTTTGGATAAATGCGTTCGTCGTCAGGGTGACTATGAAAACGTAACATGTCAGCACCTCGTAAAATGCGTCCCATCTTGTTGATGACGCAAACATCATTATCCGTTCCGACAGAGCTACAACAATAGAACGAACATAAATATTGAGAAAACATTATTTACGACCTAAGTCGAAACAAGGCTCCGGGAGTAGACAACATTCCATTAAAACTACTGACGGCCTTGGGAGAGCCAGTCCTGACAAAACTCTACCAACTGGTGAGTAAGATGTATGAGACAGGTGAAATACCCTCAGACTTCAAGAAGAATATAACAATTCCAATCCCAAAGAAAGCAGTTGTTGACAGATGTGAAAATTACCGAACTATCAGTTTAATAAGTCACGGCTGCAAAATACTAACGCGAATTCTTTACAGACGAATGGAAAAACTAGTAGAAGCCGACCTAGGGGAAGATCAGTTTGGATTCCGTAGAAATATTGGAACACGTGAGGCAATACTGAGCCTACGACTTATCTTAGAAGCTAGATTAAGGACGGGCAAACCTACGTTTCTAGCATTTGTGGACTTAGAGAAAGCTTTTGACAATGTTGACTGGAATACTCTCTTTCAAATTTTGAAGGTGGCGGGGTAAAACACAGGGAGCGAAAGGCTATTTACAATCTGTATAGAAACCAAATGGTAGTTATAAGAGTTGAGGGGCATGAAAGGGAAGCAGCGGTTGGGAAGGGAGTGAGACAGGGTTGTAGCCTCTCCCCGATATTATTCAATCTGTATACTGAGCAAGCAGTGAAGGAAACAAAAGAAAAATTCGGAGTAGCTATTAAAATCCATGGAGAAGAAATAAAAACTTTGAGGTTCGCCGACGATATTGTAATTCTGTCAGAGACAGCAAAGGACTTGGAAGAGCAGTTTCACGGGATAGATAGTGTCTTGAAAGGAGGATATAAGATGAACATCAACAAAAGCAAAACGAGGATAATGGAATGTAGTCGAATTAAGTCGGGTGATATTGAGGGAATTAGATTAGGAAATGAGACACTTAAAGTAGTAAAGGAATTTTGCTATTTGGGGAGCAAAATAACTGATGATGGTCGAAGTAGAGAGGATATAAAATGTAGACTGGCAATGGGAAGGAAAGCGTTCCTGAAGAAGAGAAATTTGTTAACATCGAGTATAGATTTAAGTGTCAAGAAGTCGTTTCTGAAAGTATTTGTATGGAGTGTAGCCATGTATGGAAGTGAAACATGGACGATAAATAGTTTAGACAAGAAGAGAATAGAAGCATTCGAAATGTGGTGCTACAGAAGAATGCTGAAGATTAGATGGGGAGATCACATAACCAATGAGGAGGTGTTGAATAGGATTGGGGAGAGGAGAAGTTTGTTGCACAACTTGACCAGAAGAAGGGATCGGTTGGTAGGACATGTTCTGAGGCATCAAGGGATCACAAATTTAGTATTGAAGGGCAGCGTGGAGGGTAAAAATCGTAGAGGGAGACCAAGAGATGAATGCACCAAGCAGATTCAGAAGGATGTAGGTTGCGGTAGGTACTGGGAGATGAAGAAGATTGCGCAGGATAGAGTAGCATGGAGAGCTGCATCAAACCAGTCTCAGGACTGAAGACCAGAACAACAACAACGACTGATTCTTTGTAAATGGTCAGATAACTCAGGAAACAGTTTATTCACTTCTATTCAAGGCAAGATATGCATCATCAACACATCACAGAGAGAAGGAGATATTTAAAACTGATTGTTGAAATTACTGGGTGTGCTTACTGCACACAAGTGAAATTGGGCATCACGTGTTATGTATCTTCTGAAAACTATGACTTTTCTCTGGGTGTAACTGCTGATTTTTGTGATGAAAAAATTAGAAATTTCGGTTTGAACCGCTTATCGCCATTCACTAACATTAACTGGAATAATTCTGTGAGTCTTTTCTACACACAGACACGAAGTATTCAGTTTACAGACACGGACTGTGGGAGTAATATGTGGCGTTAATGTGAGACATTCATTCCGGTAACTGTAATATTACGCATACTAACAACAACCACAGAATTTATTTTCTTTTATAAATTTTTTGTGAATAATTAAGCGCGAGTTTAAAATAATTGTAGTGTCTGTAAATGTAATACTAGGAACAAAAATAGCCTCCAGTATCCACAACTTAATCTTACTGTTTTACAGGATCAAGTTGTATGTAAATGATTCAAACGTAGCCATGTCTGCTCATGGAAAACGTATGTCATTTGTAAACCTACTAACATGTTAGACATCAAGATGAACTGTTGTGAATACGTTCCACATAAAATGAAAAGAATTAAACGAAACTGAAGGGAATTATTACGACGGGAGATGATTATATTTGTGGTTATTCTGTGTCCAGCTGCTAAAGATGACTTGCCTAGTCTCTGACATTCTGCGGTTTAGACCTTGTCGTGTAACAGATAACAAGAATTTGAACAAACACGGGCCTTGTTGTTTCTGGCAAATGAGGTGGAGTTCACGGTTAATTATGTCCCCCTACTTCAGTTCGTTCGATGCATGAAGTGGTGGACTCAACCTAAATAGCGAAGCGACGCCAAATATCAGTCTTATACTTACGAAAACGACAATATTGTCCAAAGAAAATCGTTTTCCCCTTTTTATTGCATGTGAAGTACGCCAGTAAATACATCTTCGATAACCCTTACTCGTTGGTATTTCCTGAACTTTTATGTACCATAATCTATATTCTGGAACGCAAATCCTGTTACTGTTCCGTAAAACCGAAATTGCCACGCTGAGTACGTCCGTCACCTGGAATAGCATCGGTCAAGTATGGCCAAGACTGAATTTTGTCTCTCATTCCATAAGGAATTAGCAGATTTCCTTATTCTGTAACTAGGATTCAGTAAAATTTTTGTGACGGTAAAATAGTTCAAAACAAAAGTGTTGTGCCATGCGTTCATACAGCGCGGACGCCGCACGTAAGACCTGGTCACAGCCTTCTCGAGCTCCGTGTGCCAACGCTCCAGTGGCAGCAGCGAGGCATACTTCAAAGAGCTCACAGTGGGGCCACCACAAGAGATGCAGCAGTCATACCGCTGGAATAATCGACGGAGCCAATCAGGATGCAGCCCCACGTGATTAAGTCGCGTCGTCACGGCCCGGAGAGGGGGGGGGGGGGAGGAGTCGTCTAGCGGGCCTCCTGGAGTACCGACTATGTCTCCTCTCAGTCGCGACTCTACCACTGTGATCCTGTATACACGAGATGAACTTTGGCTACGTACCTGAATACGAATAACTGAGTTATTTATCAGCAAACTCTTCCGGGCTAAGTTGCCGTGGTCGATCTGTAGAACTTCTTCTCCCTGACGTTTCGTTCTCAACTACGGAGAACATCTTCCGAGGTGAGTCGACGACTGGCTGCTAGGAGCTGGGGCCGCAGCTTATATAGAGATCGTAGGGGGCGCCACCACATGTCACGTGGCGTCGATGTGCAGCTATCTCTGGCTATCGTCTGTTCTCTCGATTGCAGACAATCGATTGTCACGTGATTGATGCAACGTCCACCGCCATATCTTATCCAATTTTAATCCTTCTTCTTTACGATTAAAATTGTATTGATGTTTGTGGATTTCAATTGCCTCTCTATACATACGTGTATAATAGTGCGACGTCCTCGCTAGCACGCTTGTTTCAGCAAATTTTATTTCGTGATCTCCATCCTTAAAAACATGTTCCGCTACTGCCGATTTGTCGATATGTCCCAAGCGACAGTTCCTTTTGTGCTCCGTCAACCGTGTATTGATGCTTCTTTTTGTAGTTCCTATGTAAACCCTGCCACAACTACACGGAATTTTATATACCCCAGGGGTGGCTAGAGGGTGACGAGCGTCTTTTGTTGAACTTAGGCATTCACTAATTTTCTTAGAAGGTCTAAAAATGGTCTCTACCTGAAACTTGGCTAGTACTTAGACCTACTAAGAAAATTAGTGAATGCCTAAGATCAACAAAAGGTGCTCGTCACCCCCTAGCCACCCCCGGGGTATATAAAATTCCGTTAGTTGTGGCAGGGTTTACATAGGAACTACAAAAAGAAGCATCAATACACGGTTGACGGAGCACGAAAGAAACTGTCGCTTGGGACATATCGACAAATCGGCAGTAGCGGAACATGTTTTTAAGGATGGAGATCACGAAATAAAATTTGGTGAAACAAGCGTGCTAGCGAGGACGTCTCCGGCGGCAGGTGAGGTCTCGCTTCCCGACATCGGGGAGCTCGTCCGGTCCCAGGTGAGTGCGGCGCTGCACAGTAAAGACACGCTAGACGTAATAGTGCAATCCATCACGGACTCTGTGACGGCCGCGGTCATGGACAAACTGCAAGAGTCTGTCGGGCGCAACAGCACCGAAATCCAGTCTCTTAAAAAGACCTTGGCCGCACAAGAGAAAAAAGCCGCCGACCTAGAAGCTAAACTGTCTGCGGCCACCGATGAAATTGAGCAGTATCAGCGAAGGAACAGCTTGCGCTTGTTCAGGGTAGCTGAAAACGATCGTGAAAACACCGACGACCTGGCCATCAGCCTCGTGCGTGAAAAACTTGGCGTGCAGATCGACGTGGCCGATATTGACAGAAGCCACCGTGTTGGGCGCAGGATACCAGGTGCGATGAAACCCAGGCCCATAATAATTAAATTTGTGTCATACCGGAAAAGAGCTGAAGTGTTTGCTCAGAAAAGAAAACTCGCCAAGAGTGGGTTTACCCTGAGGGAAGATCTGATGCGCGAAAGACTAAAAGTTTTGAACACTGCGATCACACAGTTCGGCCTTCAAAATGTATGGACCCGGGATGGCAGGATCGCAGTCAAGACGGAAGGAGGGAGGAAAACGGTGACGAACATGTCCGAACTGAAAGACTGAGCGAAATCTCGCGAGACACAAAGTCTCATATTTTACTCTGTCTAATATAAGTTAATTTTTATTCTTTCTTTTCATTTTCTTTACGTAAATATTGCTTCGTTATTTCTATATGTATCATAAGTACTCTATTTAAAATCAGTCAATTGTTTCACATAAATATTGCTTCTTTAGTTGCCTATCATAAGTGCTCATTTATATTCATATTGTCAGTCAAACGGGAATTAACATTCTCCATTAACAGGAATCTCCTTAAAACCGCCTTTCTATATCTGTTATTTTCATCCTCGTCACTACCACTACTACTTCTACTATCTTTTTCGTAACCACTACTGCCACTTTCCATCTTTCTTTTCGCTCTCTCTCCGATACCTCCAGCTTGTCTTTCACCTTTAGCCCACAGACGCTTGAGTCAGTCACGACCTTGGGCACACCTGTAAATATGTCTTCCCCCGCGAAATCCAGCTTTTGTCCCTCTTCCGGCCAGCAGGTAGACGGAGCGCGCTCGGTCCTACAGGCGGCCACAATGGGACGGACCAGTTCCGGCGGCGGGCTCTTTGTGGCCCACGCGAACGCTCAGTCGCTAACGGCTCACTTCGACGAGTTCTGTGACCTGTTCTGCCAGTCGCTGTTCCATATTATCCTCGTCTCTGAAACTTGGTTGAAACCAAACATTTCTTCCGACGCTATCCGAATCACTGGTTACTCTCTCCTAAGGGCAGATCGTGAAACACGACGCGGGGGTGGTGTGGGTGCCTATATTCGCTCTGATCTGAGACCTTCTATACTATGCACATCGGATGCAAAGGGCGAAGGAGAAGCAGAGTTCTCGTTTTTCGAAATAAATACATCAAATCAGAAACTGCTAATTGGAGTAATCTATAAACCTCCAAACGTCGGCGCTATGTCCTCCTTTCAGTCTGCCCTGTCCTCGCTCGTGACACTGTATGAACACATAATCATTATGGGCGACACAAACATCGACTTACAGTTAAAATCTCCCTCTGCAGAAAAACTTAGAAGACTGTTCCACTCCAATGATATGAGTTTAACACCGCTGGACCCAACTCATCACACGCCACACAGCCGTACACTCATAGATATAATAGCAACAAAACGACCAGATAAAATAATTCGCGCCAATCAGACATCCGCTCCAGGACTCTCTGCTCATGACGTGATTTTCTTAAATTACTCAGTACATACTACCAATGAAAAATCTCACCTGGTAACCTACAGAAACCTAAAAAATGTAAACCATGACGCTCTTCAAAAGGATTGCTCAGACATCCCTTGGCATGATATAAGCAATGAACCGACTTTAGACGGAAAAATTAGGGAATTATGTCGCAAAATTATTGCACTGTATGATAAACATGCTCCTCAACGCACTGTCAAGGTAAAGAGAGCTCCCACTCCGTGGCTCACCACTGCATTACGCCAGTTAATGAATGAACGTGATGCTGCACATAGGGCCTTCAAGCGTAACCCAACTCCCGAGGCGTACGAAGCTTATAGGAAACTCCGAAATAGAACCAAGCAAAGCATGAGGAATGCCAAAATCAGACATGCCCGCTCTGTCGTATGCGGCATATCAAAATCTGCTGCACTGTGGAAAAAGCTGCGCAGTTTCGGTATAGGGAAGCGAAGATCTGACGCTGTTTATCAAGCGTCTGCAGAAGAATTAAACGATTTCTTCTCAACAGCCGTAAACTGCCACGCAGCGTCAAATTACCAGCCCCAAGATATCAATCTCTCGAGAGACAAGTTTTTCCTAAAACATGTCACTACCGGCACAGTACACAAGGCAATTATGAGAATCTCTTCCGAGGCAGTAGGAAATGATGGAGTGAGCATTGGCATGATTAAGAACGTCGTAAACACTATTACTCCAGTTATCACAGACACCTTCAACCTGTCTCTTGTCAGTAGTACATATCCTACTGAGTGGAAGCAAAGCTTAATTCAACCTATACCCAAGACAGACAACCCTAAGTCGCCAGGTGACTACAGGCCGATCAGCATACTTCCTGCAATATCTAAAGCCCTAGAATACATCGTCCATGAACAGCTGACGGATTACCTCAAAACTCATAACATCCACGACAAATATTAGTCAGGCTTTCGAAAGCACCATAGTACAGCAACTGCATTAATCAAAGTAACTGATGACATTAAACATGCTATGGACAGACGTGAAGCTACCATCCTAACACTGCTTGACTTTAGCAAGGCTTTTGATACTGTTGACTTCGATATATTACTAATTAAAATGAAGCAGCTGCATTATCAAACAGCGCAATACACTGGTTCGTCAGCTACCTCAAAAACAGAAGTCAACAAGTCATTTGTGGGTCGAAAAAGTCATCATGGAAAAACGTGCGCTCTGGAGTTCCCCAAGGCTCCGTCCTTGGTCCATTACTCTTCTCACTGTACATTAATGATATTTCTTCAGTGATTCACTCCTGCAACTACCATCTATATGCCGACGACATCCAACTGTACATAAGTGCAAGCCCCAAGAACATTGCTGACGCAGTAGCGAGTATGAACGCAGATCTTTGCACTGTTTCTCGATGGGCACAGAACCTAGGTCTGAAACTAAACCCCAAGAAATCCCAGGTCATACTTATATCTCATCCAAAGTTAATCAGTCGGTACTTTTGCGAAACAGTCCCTCAAATACTCCTCAATGGTACCCAACTACCATACCAAAAAACAGTAAAAGACCTTGGAATAATCTTGGATGAACACCTAAACTGAGAAGAACAAACAGTCACAGCTTGCCGGAAATCGCTCTCCTCCCTACATGCAATTCAAAAATTTAGAAAAATATTTCCAAGCCATGTTAAACAAAAATTAGTCCAAACACTAGTCCTGCCTAATCTTTACTACTGTGATGTAGTTCAACATGGCACAAATAATGAAAATTCGAGATGCCTCGAGCTAGTGATGAATGCTTGTGTTAGATACGTATGCAACATACGGTTGTATGATCATATCAGTCCTTCATACTCCCAGCTAGGTTGGATACGCCCACATAAGGCACGCGATCTCCACACGATGTGCTTACTTCATCGATTTCTTAGCCACTGGTGCCCCCAATACTTATCTTCTCACATTAAACACCTATCATCATTCCTCAGCTGCAATACCAGATCGGATACGTCTAGCATCTTGGCTGTACCTTTACATAACACAAAATCTTTCTCCGTGTCATTCTCCATCTCAGCCATACGACTATGGAACGCGCTCCCCTGTGATCTGCGTCTTATCCAAAACCACTCAACATTCAAGAGGGAACTTAAGACTTACATATTAGGGACGGTATAGCCACCATTGTTGTGCCCCACCTCATCTTTTTCTTTCTCCTCTCCATCATAGCTTCGAATTTTACCATTCTATTTCTCTTCCTCTAACCTATCTACCTCTTCTATATCTCTTTCACCCCATTCCATCGTCTTATGTCTCTGCTTGATGAGAATAACTCACAAGCTGCAAGAATATAACGAGAAAATTCCCAACTAGAAATAGGACTGACACTCATAAAAGAAAAATATGTTTGCTTTCATATACATAGTCATTATTATTATTATTATTATTATCATTATTATTATTATTTTTATTATTCTTGATTGTTATAATTATTTTTTGATTGTTATAATTATCATTGTACTACTTTTATAATCTCTATTTTTTTTCTTTAACATTAATACTGTATAACATGTTATATGTCCTAATTTTCTGTAGACACTGAAATTTGTTGAATCTGAGTATGCCTGGTTAGGTGTAAGAGAGGGCCTGAAGGCCAGGTAAAATAAATGCATAAATAAATAAATAAATAAAATTATACACGTATGTATAGAGAGGCAATTGAAATTCGCAAACATCAATACAATTTTAATCGTAAAGAAGAAGGATTAAAATTGGATAAGGTATGGTGGTGGACGTTGCATCAATCACATGACAATCGATTGCCTGCAATCGAGAGAACAGACGATAGCCAGAGATAGCTGCACATCGACGCCACGTGACATGTGGTGGCGCCCCCTACGATCTCTATATAAGCGGCGGCCCCAGGTTCCCCGACGGGCTCGTACGTCTCATACACTCATATTTCACGTACAGGAGTTTCAACACTGACGTGCAGGGCAAACAATCGACACGTCATGGTATACAGGCTGGAGTACCCCAAGGAAGTATCCTAGGGCCCCTACTGTTTAACCTCTACATTAACGACCTCCTAGCTACACATAACACGACGGTAGCAATCTACGCGGATGACACTGCCATCCTTGCGCAAGATTGGAAGCCGTCTAACATTAACTCACGACTACAGACCGCACTCAGAACGGCGGAGCCTTGGCTGGTGAAATGGCGTGTTAGAGTAAACGTCGACAAGTGCGAGGCCGTTCTGTTCACTAGAAGACCGAAGCAACTGCGCAAACATCAGCACTGCAACCCAATAACACTACACACACGCCCAATACGTTTCCGCGAGAAGGTCAAATACCTCGGTGTCTGGCTGGACAGGAAACTACTCTAGGGGGACCACATTCAACACGTGACCAACAAAGCTAACGCGAGGCTCAAACAACTCTACCCTATGCTTAACAGGCGTAGCACACTGAACAGGAGGGTGTCTAGGTCCATGTACATGACACTTATTAGACCCCTGATGACGTACGCAGCCCCTGTCTGGGGATACGCTGCGCCAACTCGCCTGCGCCGTCTGCAGCTCATACAGAACAAAGTACTCAAAATCATGAGCAACGCTCCGCGCTACACACGCATCGCGGACCTTCACCGGGAATACCGGCTAGATACTATCTTGCAGGTATTCCAAAAACTCTCCAGACGACTGTACAATAACACGAGACACTCGCGCAACCCGTTTATCCTTTCTCTGGGTAACTACGACCAAAACCATAGATGGAAACATAACAGACCAAAGACATTATTGGCTAGGAACTGAACATCTATGGTCTATAGAACGCTAACACGACAGTACTGGCGAGCCCCTACAACACAGTTATTACTGGAAACCCAGATGTGCGACTAGCCGAAAAACAGGCAACCGCAGGGAAACCGTACTGTACACAGCACGCAAACCAGCCACACACACCCCCTACACAGTCTGTGAGCCGATCTATGACCGATCGCCCACTAATCCACAACGACCTTGAACTGTTGCAGGGACGCAGCAACTGCAGCAAGCGCCGAAACAAGCTCCAACAACGACAAAGGTAACGATGCACGATACCTCGAACTAACACAACCACACCTTGCATGCACTGTCGCAGACAGCAAGCCGCTACTGCCCTTACTACCCGCCCTACTGTCGCAGAGGCTTTTTTTCCCTTGGCTCTTGCCTTGGCACTTTTTTTCCTCAGCCCTTACAACCGCTACCCTTCAATCGTTTTCGACCACTTCTATCTCCTGATGGACCATGTTAATGAGTAATCTTACCCAGACGCATGGACAACATCACAACCCGCATCCTGTGACGCCTGATTCAAAAACTAACATGTTTACGGAGGTGACAGTAGAACTTTTGGTTTGGTCACCACGTTGGTCTGGGCGTGGAGGGGCCCCATCCTAGCAGCCAGTCGTCGACTCATCTCGGAAGATGTTCTCCGTAGTTGAGAACGAAACGTCAGGGAGAAGAAGTTCTACAGATCGACCACGGCAACTTAGCCCGGAAGAGTTTACTGATAATGACGCCGGCCGTGAAAACCTACATGGAATAAGCTGAGTTATGTTTCACCTTGTTTTCAGAATAAATCATCTAAGCTCTAATTAATTTCACCTCTACACTTGGTGGTTGGTACCTGGGACAAAACAAGAAGAATTTGTGAGAAAAGTAGAAGCTGAAGTTATTCAGTCAGCCTGTTTGAACTATAAACTTAAAAAACAGCTAGTTTAAAAATCCGTGGAAGTAAAAGTAATCAGACAAGTGACACGAGATTTTAATTATTGCGCAACATACACTAACGTAACAAACACATTTACTCGTTGACGTAAACGGCGTATCTGTACCGACGTCGATGTATAAAACTCTCCCCTGACGTTTCGTCTCCGACTGCGGGAGACATCCTCCGAAGTAAGGAGGCTTTACCTCTAAGAATGTCTCCCGCAGTCGGAGATGAAACGTCAGGGCTGAGTTTCATACATCAACCACGGCCTATCAGCCCGAAGTTTTAAGTGAAGACAATACCGGCCGTGAAAGCTTGCATTGTATGTTCATAAATTGTTTTGCACCACTTGTATATCTGGCAACGTGTGTGGGCTTAGTCGGGAACTGAGAGACAAAGCCTTGCGAAACTGAAAAACATCGCTGTAAAGTAAAAACATAACAGTAACCTAAACAAATACAGTTCGTCCAAAATTTGTAACGGTTTCGATATAATCGCTCCTTTATTCTTCCTGAGGTATTAATTTAAAACAAAGGAGTGGATATAAATGTGGATCTGCTGCTGAGTGCCGTAAAAAAGGTTGACCAGTAGGCAAATAGATTTTATTAATCGATGCGTTAAAAGTAAGTTTCATATCTCTGGCTAGAAATCTGATGTGGTTGCAAGGAATGCCATGTGTGAGTGAGTTTTGTGTGTATGAGTGTATGAATGTGAGTGTGTGTACTGGTCTTCCTTTCTGAGAAAGGCTTTGGCTGAAAATTTATGTGAACACTCTTTTCGTAGTACCTGCCTTTGTGCTCGCACTTTGAGTAGTAATTTATCCGTTTAACAGTATGATTATTGCTTCACGAGGTTTATAGTAAATAATCCATTGCGCTTCAGCAGAACAATGATGTACATAATTACAACACCAGAAGAAAAAAATTACTTCATTACGCCACATGAATGTTGTCTGTGGCACAAACAGGGGTTCATGATGCAGCCACCAAAAGTTTTGATCACTTAAGCCATTGATAAAAAATGGGTGACACACAGCAAAGTAAAATTTGAAGCTAAACTGCAAATGTTTCGCTTTGATAACCCCCCCCCCCCCCCCCCCCGTTTCTCAGAAGATTATGTATTACTCTAATGTGTAAATGGTGATGGGTGGGAGTTGCTAACGTATATCTGACTCTAATTAAAAAACGTAAAAACTAGTAAATGATCAGCATGGACGCATAATTAGAAAAAAAATTATGTCAACATATAATGACTCGTTCCATATTATTTCGATTTATGGTGCAATTGATACTGCATGGGGGCTTGTTAATTATTAATTTTGAAAATACTTTCTAAATTTTTGGTAGCTGTATGTCCGATTACGAAGTCTCGTAAACGGTTGGCCCTGACTAGTATTATTACGCAATCTGACTGCATAGAACAACAACAAAGAATGAAATGAAAATTTTCGTTAACGCAATTAATTAATTAAGTCCCCAGCAACTGTAAAACCTACGAAACCAAAGCACAAGTATAACTGTTCTGTGTGTGGAAGTTTGACTCAACGTACACATCTGGCACGGTTCTTCTTCAACAAGACAAGAAATTTCAAATACTATTTATACTGACGTGACAAAAAAAAAATTAGAAATACTATAATTGCGCAAGAAAACCAGAATTACACTCTAATACAAGAACACAAGCCAGATGCTTTGTTGACTGAACCTGTAATGACGCACTATTCAGGACATTGAAATAATGAGAAAAAAAAGAAAAGTAGTTTGTTACCTTCATTTATATTGATGAAAAGCACTCTAAACATTACAATATTTCCACACCGACTCGCTACTACCACATCTCAACAAGAACTGACTATTGCCACATCTCGACAAGCACTCTTCACTACGACATCTCAGCAAGCACTGCCTACTACGAGTTCTCAACAAGCACTGCTCTCCGCTACTTCTCAATAATCACTGCCAGTGGAGGCGGCGAAACAAAACTCTCTGGCGCTGTGGCTCAGTGTAGCCACCTTTCAATACATAGAACATGTAACTGGGTAACTAGCTATCGGTACACAACAAATCATGGTATAGACTTGTACACTTTGAAAACGTCTAAATGAAATTCAACAGTAAAATCAAGAAGATGATGAAAGTAGACATATATTACAATTACGCGTTGTTTGCTTATTTCAGAAAAACTGACAGAGTTACTGGCGAGAAATATTCCGAAAAAAGAAGGAAACAGGCTACTGTTGGAAAGACAGGCCAGATCTTACACAGGTTAGGCTGTCATTAGTAAAAGGTTACTAACAAAACTGTTAAAGCAAAATATCAATTTTAAGAAGTCTTAGATCATTCCCTTCATCAGATTTATAGCCATCCCCAACGCTGGCCGAAGTTTAAAAAATTCTATCGCTGTTCTTACCCTGAAAGTTGCTATTATGGGCCACACACTGAATGATGGATCCTAGGCAGGATTTCAAAATTAGAAGATAGGTGAACTACTGGGAGACTAATGCATTGTCAATCCAATGAAATAAGAACTGCACTCTGCATGGAGGTATGCCTCTACACAATTCTGTTTCTTTTACATTTCAATAATCATACACTTCTTTAACATGCACACTATACGATACCATACCTTGCTTCTTTCCTCATCGCACAAGTTTATGGGCTACCAAGTAAATGGTAGTAAGTTTTTTTTGAGAACGTGGATACTAAAAATATTATGAATACGATTTGAAAGATGTAAATATAACGAACAAGAAGCGGTACCGATACCAGTAAGCAAATAAGCATTGATTTCGGAGTTTCAGTTTTATTTGCTTTGATGCAACTACAGTAAAAGTGAAACTAAATGGGTTACGAAAGCATGCGTTTTATATCACTACCTTCTGTTTCTGGTTATCCGAAATATAGCAACAAAAACAAGTTAAGGAGGCCAAATGTGTGGTATTACTAGAGCAAATACGCATTCAAGCACAGAAAAAATTCTAAATTGCCTTCCTGACACTATGTTATTAATGTAAGCTCTATAATTATTAGTATTTAAAACAGCTGTTGCGCGCACACGACAGAAATAACGAACAAGAAGCAGTCGTAAACTCTGATGAGTGTATTGGGTTCTCTTACTTAATTAGTTTTCAAGCCAGTCATATGTGTGGGAAAATATTCCATAGGCACGTCAAATGCTTTTCATACATAATTCGCACTACATCAAGTTAGAAAAGGGCACCATGCGTTTCGCAAGAGCAGTGCTTTCTAAAAGCGAACTGATTATGGACACAAGCTTTTTTTTTTTTTTCGTTCTAAGGAAATGTGTTATGCTCGAACTGAGAACAGGCTCAAGAACTCTGCAGCAAACCGACATTAAATTTATTGTTCTAAAATTATGCATATCCTTCCCTTTACCCCTTTTATGTACAAAGTCACATGTGCCTTTTTCCATTCACTTGGGAGTTTGCGCTGGACAAGAGATTCTCGGTAAATGCAAGCTGTGTAAGGGGAAACGACAGTACGTTTGTACGATTCTCCTACGTGAATGATTTCTTAAACAGGAAATATAATATTCTGGTTTCCTTTTGGTATCATCTAACTATTAATAATGATTATTAGATTAGTTAATATCTAAATATTTGAGTTAATTTAATGTGTTATTGGTAACATATTACATTAAACTATGTACTGTATAGTATTAAATCTGGTACATTATTTAATATTTCTTTATTGATAACAGAAAAGAATGATTAAATAACAAAACACAACAATACAACACATTTATTGGAATAAAAGCTCCTAAGTTTTCCTCATTTATACATGGTGGTTCATTGATCGTCACCGGGCCAAATATCTCACGAAATAAGCGTCAAACGAGAAAACTACAAAGCGTTGAGTGCTAAATTCGAGGACGAATTTCTCCAAAGAGTGGAGGAATATTGAGTGGTACTTAAGATAGGTAAATAAATTAGTGAAATCGATGTGAAGTGAAGTAGAAATTAGTTTAGATTAGAAGAATGACACACTGGCAAACAGCGGGCAGAGCAGCAGTGCAACGACAAGCGGACACTGTCGATTCAGCCGTCAGGGCATCGCCCGACCGGCTGAAGTGTTTCTCAATTGTCACATGTGATCACAGGCCCTCGCCTACATTTCAAGAACCAATGACCGACGTTAAGAAGATTCTACGAGAAGCTTTTCAACGTGACAGAAGAGGCAATGACCGTGAAGTCGTTCGCCTCCAGTGAACTGAAGGGAATAAATACGCAAGACGCAGTGGACCCGAGAGGAGGAGTAGTTTTCAGTACAGTTTCGGTAGTGGGCAGATCGTGAAACACGACGCGGGGGTGGTGTGGGTGCCTATGTTCGCTCTGATCTGAGACCTACTATACTATGCACATCGGATGCAAAGGGCGAAGGAGAAGCAGAGTTCTCGTTTTTCGAAATAAATACATCAAATCAGAAACTGCTAATTGGAATAATCTATAAACCTCCAAACGTCGGTGCTATGTCCTCCTTTCAGTCTGCCCTGTCCTCGCTCGTGACACTGTATGAACACATAATCATTATGGGTGACACAAACATCGACTTACAGTTAAAATCTCCCTCTGCAGAGAAACTAAGGAGACTGTTCCACTCCAATGATATGAGTTTAACACCGCTGGACCCAACTCATCACACGCCACACAGCCATACACTCATAGATATAATAGCAACAAAGCAACCAGATAAAATAATTCGCGCCAATCAGACATCCGCTCCGGGACTCTCTGCTCATGACGTGATATTCATAAATTACTCAGTGCATACTACCAAAGAAAAACCTCACATTGTAACCTACAGAAACCTAAAAAATGTTAACCATGACGCTCTTCAAAAGGATTGCTCAGACATCCCTTGGCATGATATAAGCAATGAACCCACTCTAGACGGAAAAATTCGGGAATTATGACGCAAAAGTATTGCACTGTATGATAAACATGCTCCTCAACGCACTGTCAAGGTAAAGAGAGCTCCCGCACCGTGGCTCACCACTGCATTACGCCAGTTAATGAATAAACGTGATGCTGCACATAGCGCCTTCAAGCGTAACGCAACTCACGAGGCGTACGAAGCTTATAGGAAACTCCGAAATAGAAACAAGCAAAGTGTGAGGAATGCCAAAATCAGACATGCCCGCTCTGTCGTATGTGGCAAATCAAAACCTGCTGTACTGTGGAAAAAGCTGCGCAGTTTCGGTATAGGGAGGCGAAGAACTGACGCTGTTTATCAAGCGTCTGCAGAAGAATTAAATGATTTCTTCTCAACAACTGTAAACTGCCACGCAGCGTCAAATTACCAGCCCCAAGATATCAATGTCTCGAGAGACAAGTTTTTCCTAAAACATGTCACTACCGGCACAGTACACAAGGCAATTACGAGAATCTCTTCCGAGGCATTAGGAAATGATGGAGTGAGCATTGGCATGATTAAGAACGTCGTAGACACTATTACTCCGGTTATCACAGACATCATCAACCTGTCTCTTGTCAGTAGTACATATCCTACTGAGTGGAAGCAAAGTTTAATTCAACCTACACCCAAGTCTAACTACCCTAAGTCGCCAGGTGACTACAGGCCGATCAGCATACTACCTGCAATATCTAAAGCCCTAGAATACATTGTCCATGAACAGCTGACGGATTACCTCAAAACTCATAACATCCACGACAAATATCAGTCAGGCTTTCGAAAGCACCATAGTACAGCAACTACATTAATCAAAGTAACTGATGACATTAAACATGCTATGGACACACGTGAAGCTACCATCCTAACGCTGCTTGACTTTAGCAAGGCTTTTGATACAGTTGACTTTGAGATATTACTAATTAAAATGAAGCAGCTGAATTTCTCAAACAGCGCAATACACTGGTCCATCAGCTACCTCAAAAACAGAAGTCAACAAGTCATATGTGAGTCGGAAAAGTCATCATGGAAAAACGTGCGCTCTGGAGTTCCCCAAGGCTCCGTCCTTGGTCCATTACTCTTCTCACTGTAAATTAATAATATTTCTTCAGTGATTCACTCCTGCAACTACCATCTATATGCCGACGACATCCAACTGTACGTAAGTGCAAGCTTCAAGAGCATTGCTGACGCAGTAGCGTGTATGAACGCAGATCTTTGCTCTGTTTCTCGATGGGCACAGAACCTAGGTCTGAAACTAAACCCCAAGAAATCCCAGGTCATACTTATTTCGCGAAACAGTCCCTCAAATACTCCTCAATGGTACCCAACTACCATACCAAAAAACAGTAAAAGACCTTGGAATAATCTTGGATGAACACCTAAACTGAGAAGAACAAACAGTCACAGCTTGCCGGAAATCGCTCTCCTCCCTACATGCAATTCAAAAATTTAGAAAAATATTTCCAACCCATGTTAAACAAAAATTAGTCCAAACACTAGTCTTGCCTAATCTTTACTACTGTGATGTAGTTCAACACGGCACAAATAGTGAAAATTCGAGACGCCTCGAGCTAGTGATGAATGCTTGCGTTAGATACGTGTGCAATATACGGTTGTATGATCGTATCAGTCCTTCATACTCCCAGCTAGGTTGGATACGCCCCCATAAGGCAAGCGATCTCCACACGATGTGCTTACTTCATCGATTTCTTAGCCACTGGTGCCTCCAATACTTATCTTCTCACATTAAACACCTATCATCATTCCACAACCGCAATACGAGATCGGATACGTCTAGCATCTTGGCTGTACCTTTACATAACACAAAATCTTTCTCCGTGTCATTCTCCATCTCAGCCATACGACTATGGAACGCGCTCCCCTGTGATCTGCGTCTTATCCAGAACCACTCAACATTCAAGAGGGAACTCAAGACTTACATATTAGGGACGGTATAGCCACCATTGTTGTGCCCCTCTCATCTCTTTCTTTCTCCTCTCCATCATAGCTTCGAATTTTACCACTCTATTTCTCTTCCTCTATCCTATCTATCTCTTCTATATCTCTTTCACCCCATTCTATTGTCTTATGTCTCTGCTTGATGAGAATAACTCACAAGCTGCAAGAATATATAACGAGGAAATTCCCAACAAGCAATAGGACTGACATTCATAAAAGAAAAATATCGTTACTTTCATATACAGAGTCATTACTATTATTATTATTATTATTGTTATTCTTGATTGTTATAATTATTTTTTGATTGTTATAATTATCATTGTACTACTTTTATAATCTCTATTTTTTTCTTCAACATTAATACTGTATAACATGTTATATGTCCTTAATATTCTGTAGAAACTGAAATTTGTTGAATCTGAGTATGCCTGGTTAGGTGTAAGAGAGCGCCTGAAGGCCCTAATCTTGCCAGGTAAAATAAATGCATAAATAAAATAAATAATATTAGATGACGGAACAGAGGATGAATATTTTCCCATCCTAATCTTCACATTAGCCCCATGTTTATGCAGGTGTTCCCAATAGTGTTTCACCATTCAGTTTCTCCAGTTTTCACCGTATTTGTATATTTTAATTCCGACAGTCCATGTACTCCATATATTCTAGTATTTCTATTACTATAGTAAGAGATACTCTTTTCATGGCACTGATGTGCAATTTAGCTTACGTATGTCCCGTTATTATTTTCAAACCCATCTTTTACGCTGTTCTGCATCACTGGATATGTAATGCCCATTCATTCGCCAGCAGTCTTCCCTTGTGTTAATTTTATTTTGTTGACACTATTAATTCAAACCAAATTGTTATGTAGGATATTTGGGTATTTTGCCAAATGCACCTCTCTCCTTCTGTTGAGTACAGTTATTTGCTAATGTCTCTTCGTTTTCTTCCGCCTCATCTTGGGTGTATAACATTTTCAATTACTGTACGTTACCGTCATATTTTCAAACATTACATTATATACTCTTCGACTGCGATAAGCAGTTAAAGCCTGATGATGGCCATGTAAGTATGAAACCAGTCAATGAAAGAAATTAAATTTATTGAACATATGAAACATAGTGATTTTCATTTATAATTATGTAGATACGGCATGGCATACTCTCGAAGGTGAATCGTGTTTTTTTTATTTATTTTATTTATTTATTTTTATTTAAACCACTCTGCCTTTCTGCTTGATTCCATGCTATTCAGTGACGTTAGGAAGTGCCCTGTAACAGTACGTGTGTAGATGTGCCGCACATACTGTGTGCCAACAAATCAATAATTTATGCAGAAATCTTGTCTGCTGCAAACGGATATAATCAGCTAATAGACGGGGAGTTCAGTCTTACTATTCCTGGTAACAAACTGGTCTCAGTTAAATATTAGGATGTACTACAAAAGCCACAGTGCATCGTATTAACGAATGTGTTGTTCATGAATATCAAACTTCTGCCCTATTCATTCCCATAAGTATGGATGGAAAAATAACAATTGCCTGTATGAAAAGTTTTAATTCTGTTACCTTATTGCCACCTGTCCTTTTTGAAACTTCCTGGCAGATTAAAACTGTGTGCCGGACCGAGACTCGAACCCGGGACCTTTCCCGCTGTAGAGTGAAAATTTCATTCTAGAAACATCCCCCAGGCTGTGGCTAAGCCATGTCTCCGCAATATCTTTTCTTCAAGGACTGCTAGTTCTGCAAGAATTGCAGGAGAGTTTCTGTGAAGTTTGGAAGGTAGGAGACGAGGTACTGGCGGAATTAAAGCTGTGAGGACGGGGCGTGAGACGTGCTTGGGTAGCTCAGTTGGTAGAGCACTTGCCCGCGAAAGGCAATGGTCCCGAGTTCGAGTCTCGGTTCGACACACAGTTTTGATCTGCCAGGAAGTTTCATATCAGCGCACACTCCGCTGTAGAGCGTAAATTTCATTCTAGATGTTACCTTTTTATCTTTTGGAAATGCTGTTCCTGATGTTCTGTGAATTTCTGTGCCAGTTCAAACCACTAGTTTGCTTTCCTTTTCAGAGGTCGAATTGATACGCGTCAAACATAATGGTGGCTGCTTTAGGAGCCTCAAATCAACGACCGTAAATGCATATCTTTAACTTTGGAGAAGAGAAGGATCTCAATATTGCTAGGTAACTGATACAGAGCCTAGAGGAAACTTCTTGCCACAAGACATCAAAGAATAGGGAATAATTTTCTGCTGAAAATTGAACATATTCCGTGTAACGGTAAGCGATGTCTGGAACACGTGAATCAGTCCATATAAGGGTGAAACTATTTACAGCTTATACAAAATACATCCCCCCCCCCCTCCCCCCCATGAACAATGGACCTTGCCGTTGGTGGGGAGGCTTGCGTGTCTCAGTGATACAGATGGTCGTACCGTAGGTGCAACCACAACGGAGGGGTAGACGAATTTGTGGTTCCTGAAGAGGAGCAGCAGCCTTTTTAGTAGTTGCAGGGGCAACAGTCTGAATGATTGACTGATCTGGCCTTGTAACGCTAACCAAAACGGCCTTGCTGTGCTGGTATTGCGAACGGCTGAAAGCAGGGGGAAACTACAGCCGTAATTTTTCCCGAGGGCATGCAGCATTACTGTATCGTTAAATTATGATGACGTCCTCTTCGGTAAAATATTCCGGAGGTAAAATAGTCCCCCATTCGGATCTCCGGGCGGGGACTACTCATGAGGACGTTGTTATCAGGAGAAAGAAAACTGGTGTTCTATGGATCAGAGCGTGGAATGTCAGATTCCTTAATCGGGCAGGAGGGTTAGAAAATTTAAAAAGGGAAATGGATAGGTTAAAGTTGGATATAGTGGTAATTAGTGAAGTTCGGTGGCAGGAGGATCAAGACTTTTGGTCAGGTGAATACAGGGTTATAAATACAAAATCAAACAGGGATAATGCAGGAGTAGGTTTAATAATGGATAAAAAAATAGGCGTGCGGGTAAGCTATTGCAAACAGCATAGTGAACGCATTATTGTGGTCGAGATAGATACGAAACCAATGCCTACTACAGTAGTATAAGTTTATATGACAACTAGCTCTGCAGGTCATGAAGAAATTGATGAAATGTATGATGAGATAAAAGAAATTATTCAGGTAGTGAAGGGAGACGAAAATTTAATAGTCATGGATGACTGGAATTCAATAGTAGGAAAAGGGAGAGAAGGAAACATAGTAGGTGAATATGGATTGGAGCTAAGAAATAAAAGAGGAAGCCGTCTGGTAGAATTTTGCACAGAACATAACTTAATCATAGCTAACACTTGGTTCCAGAATCATAAAAGATGGTTGTATACATGGAAGAATCCTGGATATTCCAGAAGGTATCAGATAGATTATATAATGGTAAGACAGAGATTTAGGAACCAGGATTTAAATTGTAAGACATTCCCAGGGGCAGATGTGGACTCTGACCACAATCTATTGGTTATTAACTGTAGATTAAAACTAAAGAAACTGCAAAAAGGTGGGAATTTAAGGAGATGGGACCTGGATAAACTGACTACACCAGATGTACAAAGTTTCAGGGAGAGCATAAGGGAAGAATTGACAGAAATGGGGAAAAAAATACAGTAGAAGAAGAGTGGGTACCTCTGAGGGATGAAGTAGTGAAGGCAGAAGAGGATCACGTAGGTAAAAAGTCGAGGGCTAGTAGAAATCCTTGGGTAACAGAAGAAATATTGCATTTAGTTGACGAAAAGAGAAAATATAAAAATGAAGCAGGCAAAAAGGAATACAAAAGTCTCAAAAATGAGATCGACAGGAAGTGCAAAACTGGTAAGCATGGATGGCTAGAGGACAAATGTAAGGTTGTAGATGCTTATCTCACTAGGGATAAGATAGATACTGCCTACGGGAAAATTAAACAGACCTTTGGAGAAAACAGAGCCACTTGTATGAATATCAAGAGCTCAGATGGAAACCCAGTTCTAAGCAAAGAAGGGAAAGCAGAAAGGTGGAAGGAGTGTATACAGGGTCTATACAAGGGCGATGTACTCGAGGACAAAATTATGGAAATGGAAGAGGATGCAGATGAAGATGAAATGGGAGATACGATACTGCGTGAAGTGTTTGACAGAGCGCTGAAAGACCTGAGGCGAAACAAGGCCCCAGGAGTAGACAACATTCCATTAGAACTACTGACAGCCTTGGGAGAGCCAGCCCTGACAAAACTCTACCATCTGGTGCGCAAGATGTATGATACAGGCGAAATACCCTCAGACTTCAAGAAGAATATAATAATTCCAATCCCAAAGAAAGCAGGTGTTGACAGATGTGAAAATTACCGAAGTATCAGTTTAATAAGTCACAGCTGCGAAATACTAACGCGAATTCTTTACAGACGAATGGAAAAACTAGTTGAAGCCGACCTGGGGGAAGATCAGTTCGGATTCCGTAGAAATGTTGGAACACGTGAGGCAATACTGACCCTACGACTTATCTTAGAAGAAAGATTAAGTAAGGCAAAACTTCGTTTCTAGCATTTTTAGACTTAGAGAAAGCTTTTGACAGTGTCGACTGGAAAACTCTCTTTCAAATTCTAAAGGTGGCAGGGGTAAAATATAGGGAGCGAAAGGCTATTTACAATTTGTACAGAAACCAGATGGCAGTTAGTTGTAGCCTCTCCCCGGTGTTATTCAATCTGTATATTGAGCAAGCAGTAAAGGAAACAAAAGAAAAATTCGGAGTAGGTATTAAAAAGCATGGAGAAGAAATAAAAACTTTGAGGTTCGCCGATGACATTGTAATTCTGTCAGAGACAGCAAAGGACTTGGAAGAGCAGTTGAACGGAATGGACAGTGTCTTGAAATGAGGATATAAGATGAACATCAACAAAAGCAAAACGAGGATACCGCTACGGTCGCAGGTTCGAATCCTGCCTCGGGCATGGATGTGTGTGTTGTCTTTAGGTTAGTTAGGTTTAATTAATTCTAAGTTCTAGGGGACTGATGACCACAGCAGTTAAGTCCCATAGTGCTCAGAGCCATTTGAACCATTTGAAAACGAGGATAATGAAATGCAGGCGAATTAAGTCGGGTGATGCTGAGGGAATCAGATTAGAAAATGAGACACTTAAAGTAGTAAAGGAGTTTAGCTATTTGGCGAGCAAAATAACTGATGATGGTCGAAGTAGAGAGGATATAAAATGTAGACTGGCAGTGGCAAGGAATGCGTTTCTGAAGAAGAGAAATTTGTTAACATCGAGTATAGTTTTAAGTGTCAGGAAGCCATTTCTGAAAGTATTTGTACGGAGTGTAACCATGTATGGAAGTGAAACATGGGCGATAAATAGTTTGGACAAGAAGAGAATAGAAGCTTTCAAAATGTTGTGCTATAGAATAATGCAAAAGATTAGATGGGTAGATCACATAGCTAATGAAGAGGTATTGAATAGAATTGGGGAGAAGAGGAGTTTGTGTCACAACTCGACATTAAGAAGGGACCGGTTGGTAGGGCATGTTCTGAGGCATCAAGGGATCACAAATTTAGCATTTGAGGGCAGCGTGGAGGGTAAAAATCGTAGAGGGAGACCAAGAGATGAATACACTAAGCAGATTCAGAAGGATGTAGGTTGCAGTAAGTACTGGGAGATGAAGAAGCTGGCACAGGATAGAGTAGCATGGAGAGCCGCATCAAACCAGTCTCAGGACTGAAGACCACAACAACAACAATATATATTCGTTTCACATTTTTACTGTCCAAAGTAGTCATCAGCACGGCACATAACACGTTATCAGCCATGTGGAAGTCGTAGGAGACACATACCAGTAACAGTTGTGCGAACAGTTCGGGTGGAGCAGTCTATTGCTCGACGAAACTCTGTAACAGTTCTGAAGCATATGTTACGAAGTATTCCCTTCAATTTGGGAATTACGTCGAAGTCACAAGAACGGAAGTGCCAGCAGTCCAACAAGTCAGGCACTACTTGCCGAGTATGTGCCCGAGCATCATTCCGGAGACTCATTGTCGGCCGGATTCTGCAGAAAGTGTCGCCACTTCTGGCTCTAAGCTGTTCGACGGCTGCGTTCCACAAATGACCAGTTCAGAGAGAGATACGGTTACACTTTCTGAAGGAACCGTCCTAAATTTTGCAGGGCAATTCTCAGGCGCATATGGCACCAGCGGTGACTGATTTGTTCGTTCAGTGGGGCTAGAAAGCGTCGTACCACCCACCACTCTCCCCAGATTGAAGCACTTGTGACTTCCAAAGAAGAACGAAGCATTTCAGGGCACTGTCACATAAATTTGTCGGGGAACTGACCACTTCATTCAAACTATGGACACAGTTGGGCTGCTAAGAGTATCCTGCGAGTTCCACATCGCTGGCAAGGGGTGCCCATTTTGAAGAAGAGGAAAGCTTTGAAACACGTATCTATTTCGTATGAATTGTAAGGAAACAGTTGCCTCAGTCGTACGGTAGATTTCGAAATAGCAGCAGTGCACCATAGTACACCGTATTCGTCTGTGAGTCGACAGCTTTTCATAAGAAGTGAACTTTAGTTTAAACTCCTAGATTTAATGTGTAATTGTGTGTTTATCATACACTGTGCCACGTTATATTAACGGTCTAAAGTGTATTTCCACAATCTTTAGTGTGGATAGGAACTGTGATAGCTTTGTTCATATGCGAGCTGAGTTGGTGACCCTTCACCCACAGCTCCAGGCGGTATTGGCTTTGGTTGTGCAGCTTGGGACCGTTGCCAATGGGCATTTCTATGGGGGCAGACGTGGTGATCTGAGGGGTCCAGCGTGTTCCACGTCTCCCCAGACTAGTCCACTACTATGGCCTCCCCAGGTATTGCCTGCACTGCTGAAGTTGAAACTTCACCTGAGGTCGAGTGTGAGATCGTTCCAGGTGTGGCGGACAGCGAAAGACTTACTGTGCGGCCTATTGGAGGACCACCCTGGTTCGTCTAACGCACAGTTTTCGGGCGCGGTCTGTGGCTGACAAAGACAATGAGCCAGATGCAATAGCTTGTACTGTTCCAGAGGAAGCCTCTCGACCTGCGAGGTCTCAGTTTTCACAGAGAGTGAGATTAATGGTAGCTGATGGCTCCATCGTTAGGGGCATAACCGGGCCAAGGAGGGGAAGTAATCCACTGTGTACTCTGCATGCGTATTGGGACGAGTCATTCCAAATGCGGACCAAGTGCGTCTTGATGCCCTGAGCAGTACAGGGCAGGCAACTGCAGGTGGTGGCTCATATCGGTTCTAAAAATGTATGTCGCTCGGGATTGGAAGAGGTTCTCTCTGGTTTTAGGCTGATCGTTGAAATGGTAAGGGCTAACCAGTCTTGCTTGCGAGATGATAGCGGTACTGACCACTTTAGCATAGGCGACAGAACTCACTATGGTCCTTTGGTGCAGAGTTCAGTTGAGGGTCTGAATCAGAGGTGCAGACGTTATTGCGGCTGCATAGGTTACAGATTCCTCGACTTGTGCAGTAGGGTAGGATGTTTCGTGTTCCGATTAATAGGCCAGTGGTCCACTATATGCAGGAATGAGACACATGGGTAGGCTGTGTGGAGGGGATTGGATGGCTTTTTAGATTAGAGGGCCTTTGGAAACTTGTAACGCCGGAAATGCATATCCTCCTATTTCCATCTATTGCACTGCAAATTTTTTTCCTTATTTTGTTACCTGAAGATATAACATTTCTGTGTCTTTGTATATTGTAATTGTTTTACTATTTGTATATATATGCATTAATGTCGGTTTATAATTGTTTTGTTTTGTGAATATTATTTGTATTTATACGCTGGGTCTGGCCTAGGGAAAACTATGCTATCGAACGACTACATCGATAGGTCGTGTGGAGAACCAAAGTGTTTAGGATCTTTGGTAGTGAAACTCGGCCGCGTGGAGCGCGGGCAGAGGAGTCTGGCTGGGGTGGTGCAGTGGAGCATGTGTGTTGTGTGACGCTCCCGCGAGTTGCCGCGCTTTCGGGGTTGGGCAGCATGTAATTGCGCTCGACTTGCTATGATAGTTTCTGACACGGTGTCGCGGACGGGAAGCATTAGCTGGCGCACATCAAGAGCCCGTTTCGCCTGGCGACCGTGTCGAGAAGAAGGCGCGCCAACATCCAGCTTCTGCAACAGCGACGGCCGACAATGAGTGACTGTCGCCACCTCCTCGATCGACGGCTTCAAACCTTCAATCGACCAACAAGGAAGACTGGAAGTTTTAGAACTGTATGGCAGACCTCAACTTTTCAAACTGTTCCGTTTTCATAACTAAATTACAGCAAAGTAGCATGAACCTTCGTTGCTCATTGTCCCAATTGCATTACCAAGCAGGGTCCCTTCCTTTTCTGGAATGAACCCGAGTGTCGTTGAGATTCAAACGCCAGCATCATTCGATTTCACTGCTTTAATTTCAAAGTTCAGTTAAGGTATTCATAGCTGGCTACAATATTTAGATTACACAAGCACAAATTAAGAGTGCGAGTTTTGTTACCGTATTTTAGCTTACCTGTGACTGCAGCTCAGCTTGGTACGTACTAAATTTTACTATTGTTAATTGTTCAGAATCATTTAATTCAAGTTCAAAGTTAAATCTCTTATTTCTAAATTGCGTAGATTCAAGTAGCTTTTGAAATGATTGTTGAGGTAGTCCAAGAGTAACAGTATTTTACTGAATTTCGATGTGCTTCAGAAACAAAGCTCACTATTAATTTGAGTCCCTACATTAACTTTCAATTTTCCGGTTTTAGTAATTCTTTTGCTAAATTAAGTCAGAGTGTAGCGAAATTTATTACTTCTGACAAACTCTCAGTTTTTACACTACACGTGTCAACCTTCAGTTGCCACGCTTCTAGTGCTACTTATATGTGTAATAACCTTTCATTTTCAGTTACTATGGTAATTGTCCATAGGACTGGCGATCGTAATTTCCCCCAAATCTCAAATATCTAATTACCGTTAGTTAATTGTTAACGTAACGGCCGCACATTTACTTTCTTTATTAACTTTACCCCTTTTCAAAATTAATTTCCACCAGTTTCATTTGCATTTTTCCTTTCATTTAGATGTAACCCTTTCCTCCCTCTTTACCGACAGATTAACCTCGGTGACGATTGCTTTTCCCAAATTTCCATTAGGTACACGTGGTTTAATTTTTCACTGTCATTAAGGTCGGTAAGTGAGGGGGAGGTTACAAACTGCAGAAAGGGCGTCTGTCTAAACGGGTGTAGGGCAAACTCAGGAAAGAGGTAGAACTATTAACAATGGCTAGTGTAGTGGTAAATTGTAGTAGCTGGACTGCGAAAGAACTAGAGCTCCAAACGCTAGTAGAAAGTTCTGAAGCTCAAATCTGGAAATAAGTTCAGCCGAAATTTTTACGAATGATCTAACCTTTTTCAAGGAGGATAGACTAAACACAGTTGGTGGTAGAATGTTTATTGCTGCCAGAAGTAGTTTACCTTGTACTGAAGTTGAAATATATAGTTCCTGTGAGTTAGTATGGTAGATGTTGTACTTCACAATAAATTAATAACTGGTTCAATCGGTTCAAATGGCTCTGAGCACTATGCGACTTAACTTCTGAGGTCATCAGTCGCCTAGAACGTAGAACTAATTAAACCTAACTAACATAAGGACATCACACACATCCATGCCCGAGGCAGGATTCGAACCTGCGACCGTAGCGGTTGCTCGCCTCCAGACTGTAGCGCCCAGAACCGCACGGCCGCTCCGACCGGCTAATAAGTGGTTCCTTTTACCGACACCACAACTCGGATGATAGAGTTTCTGAACAGTTTAATAAAAATTTGAGTCCCATTTAAACTTATTGATGGTGGTTACATAAATTTACACTCTTTATGTTAGCGAAGACATGTGTTTAAAGGCGCTGGTAAGCATAAAACACCGCCCAAAATCAAACTGAATGCTTTCTCAGAAAATTATTTTCAACAGTTAGTGCGGGAGCCCACGGAATGTGCAAAGGGCTGCGTTTAAATTTTTTATTTTTTTATTTTAATTGTTATTTATTTATTTATTTTTATGAGTCGTCGGTCTTCTGACTTGTTTGATGAGACCCGCTACGAATTCCTATCCTATTGCCAACTTTTTATCTCAGAGAAACAGTTGCCACATACGACTCAATTTTTTACTACTGTGTTCCAGTCTCTGTCTTCCTCTACATTTTTTCCACTCCACAGCTCCCTGTAGTACTGTAGAAGTCTTTACCTGATGTCTTAGAAGATGTCCTGCGACTGTATCTGTCCCTTCTGCTTTTGAGTGTTTTCAACGTATTACTTTCGTCGCCGACTGTAAGGAGAACCTCGTCATTCAGCACCTTATCAGACCACCTAATTTTCAAAATTCTTCAGTGGCATCAAATGTCAAACGCTTCTATTCTCTCCTGTCCGGTTTTCCCACAGTTCATCTTTCATTAAAATACAATGTTGTGCTACAAATGTACATTATGAGAAATCTCTTCTTCAAATTAAGGCCAATATTGCATACTAGTAGACTTCTCTTCACCAGCAATGCCCTTTTGACAGCGCTAGTCTGTTTTGATTTCCTCCTTGTTCTGTCCATCACGGGTTAATTTTCTGCGAAGGTAGCGTCGTCCCTTAACTTCGTCAACTTCGTGATCCCCAAATCTGATGTTACGTTCGTAGTTATTCTCATTTCAGCTACTCGATATTCTCATCTTTCTTCGATTTACTCTCTATCCATATTCTGTACTCACTAGATCCCTCATTAAATTCAACACATCCTGTAACTCTCCTTCACATTCACTGAGGGTAGCAAAGTCATCAGCGAATCTTACCATTGATAGCCTATCAAACTGAATTTTAAACCCACTTCTGAACCTCCCTCTTTATTCCCTTCATTGTTTCTTCGATGTATAGATTCAACGGTAGGGTCGAAAGACTACACCTATTTAACCAGAGCTGTCTCCCAGTATTATTGTTCCACCTTAGTTCTTGTACATTTCCCGTCATTCCCAACAAAAATGGTTCGAATGGCTCTGAGCACTATGGGACTCAACTGCTGAGGTCATTAGTCCCCTAGAACTTAGAACTAGTTGAACCTAACTAACCTAAGGATATCACAACCTGCGACCGTAGCGGTCTTGCGGTTCCAGACTGCAGCGCCATCAACTGCACGACCACTTCGGCCGGCCTTTCCCAACAGATCACTGCTATTTTTCTCATGATTTCGAAAATCTTGCACCATTTTACCTTCGAACGCTTTTTCGATGCCGGCAGCTACTTTGAAGACAACCTGCCTTTTTATAGTCTTTCTTTCCATTATAAATCGTCACGTCAAAACTCTCTGGTGCCTTTACCTTCCCTACAGCGAAACTGATTGTCATCTAACAGATCCTCAGTTATTGTTGTTAGCAACTTGCCTGTATGGGGTGTGCAGCTCATTGTGCGATAATTTTCGCATTTGAATTTTCTGAATTGTGTGGAAGATGTTTTCCCGAAAGTCTAACTGTATATCGCCTCTCTGATTCATTCTACACCCAAAGTGAATAGTCATTTCCGCCAATGTTCTTAGAAGTTCTCATGGAATGTTATCTATCCTTTCTGCCCTGTTCATCTAAAGTCCACCAAAGATTTTTGTAAATTCTGATTCTAATATTGGATCCCCTGTCTCTTCCCTGTCGACTCCTGTTTCCTCTTCCATCGCGTCGTCAGACAAGTGGTCCCCCTCATAGAGGCCTTTAATGTACTCTTTCCGCCTATCTGATCTCTCTTCTGCTTTGAACTTTGAGCTCCAATTGCACTTATAATTTTACCGCCTTTTCTTTTACTTTCATCAAAGATTTTTTTGAATTTTCTGTATGCTGAGTAATTCCTCGCGATTTCTTCACACTTTTCATGCAGCCATTTTGCCTTAGCTTCCATACGCTTCCCATTTTCTTCAATCCTACGTTGCTTGTACTTCTGTATTCCTGAATTTCACTAAAAATTTTTGTACTTCCTTCTTTCGTCGATTAACTGAAGTATTTATTCCGTTACCTACGGTTCCTTCGCAGTTAACTTCTCTGTACTAACGTTTTTTCCTCCAATTTTTGTGATTTCTCTTTTTAGAGACGTCCACTCGTCTGCAACAGAACTGCCAACTAAGCTGTTCATAATAGCAGTATGAATAGCCTTAGAGATTTTCAAGTGTACCTCTTCATTCCTTGGTACTTCAGAAACGAACTTCTTTGGCACTGATGCATTCCGACCAGTGTTGCAAACTTCAGTCTATTTTTGATCATTACTAAATCGTGACGTGAATCTATAACTGCTCCTTTGCAATGCAGTATCTGATTTCGGAATCTCTGTCTGACCATGATGTAATCTAATTGAAATCTTCCGTATCACCTGGTCTTTCCCAAGTATACCACCTCCTCTGGTGACTCTAGAACACAGTATTCGCTATTACTAGCTGATACAATTGCAGACCTCAATTAATGTCTCTCCTCTCTCGTGTTTAGTGCCAAGACCATATTCTCCCGTAACCCTGTCTTATACTCCATCTATTACAATAGCATTCCAATCCCCATGACTATTACGTTTTCACCTCTGGTTTACACACTGAATTACCCCTTCAGTATCCTCATATACTTTCTCTGTCTCTTTATCCTCCTCTTGTGTCGTCGGCGTGTATACTTACACTATTTTTGTCGGAGTTACCTAGGTGTCAGTTCTGATGAAAACTGCCCTGTCATTGAACTATTGTTACTATCTCACTCTCTGCCCTACTTCCCAATTCATAACGAAGCCTTATCTTGTTATACCACTTTCTGTTGCTGCTGACACTTCGCTGTATACGTCTGACCATAAATACTTGCCTTCTTCCTACTTCACTAACGCCCACTACATCTAGATTGAGCCTTAGCGTTTCCTTTTTCAGATTTTATTGCTTCCTTAAACACGTTCAAACTTCTGGCAACCCGTGCCCCGACTGGTAAACCCTTATCCTTCCGTTGGTTGTCTAATCTTCTTCTTATGGTCACCTATCTTCTTTGCAGTCTCCTCCCGGAGATCCGAATAGTTGACTAGTCGGGAGTCTTTCACCAATGGAGTGGTTATCCTAATACTTTCTGATTACAGGGCACATAATGTGGAGGTAAATTATACGCCTTTATGCAGTGGTTTTCACTGCCTTCTGCATCCTCACGCAGTTGATCATTTCTGATTGTTCAGCATTTAGGGGCAGTCTCCAATCCAGAGAGCAAGAGATTGTCCTGAATATCTGTTGGCTATTCCGCCCTCTTCCACAAGACAGCATGCAGAAACGAAGGTGACTTCTTACGACGATGACTATTATTCAGAATGCAAGCAGTGGCTTGGTTAGAATCCGACACCCTGTACGTTTTTATTACTAGTCAAAGAAGTCACCTTAAAAAACGGATAACCTAACGATTTTGCATGTCATCCTTGCTCATGGGCCATGCTGATCTTCTGTGTATCGTTCCAATTTTGGCATATGTAGCGTCGAAGCAAGTACGCCTCTAGACCACATGCGCTACCAGTTTTAAAGCTTATTGAATTAGAAAAGCTTTACTAACATTCTACAACGTTATTCGTCTTTACGTATGCAATTTTCAACATAGTGAACCTGGCAACTAACACCTTTCTCCCAACGAGAAACCCATTTGTTGATACCATCACCGTAGAATGTTGGACTTTGTTCACGTTGCCACAATCTAACTTCTCTTTGGCCCGCTTCATCACTATCAATGTGAAATCGGAGAACGTTCTTTATGTTTTGGAAACAAATGAAAACCGGATGGGTCCAAGTCGGGACAGTATGGAGGAAGAACAGTGAACCCATTTCATTGGATTGTTATAAACGTTGGTGCAGTTGTGAGTGATCTGACGTTGTCATGCTGAAGGAGATGGTTCTCCATGTGTGGAAAAAATTTTCCCCCGTTAGAAACTCGACTACAATACCTTGTTTCTCATGCACCGACGCAGTTATGTTCCACACCGCATCTAGCGGCAGAGTGTTGCGACTTGTGTCACCGAAGGGTAGTCGACTGAGTAATGTACGTGATATGTGGTAACTCTACCGAAATTGAGAACTATATAAATAATTCGAGGGCAATACGCTTCAGCACGTCCTTAAGTATCTCTCTTTTAGATATAGGTACATTGTCTTACATTATCTATTTTTCCGAGCATTTCTGCAACGCCTTATGAAGGTACTTTACATTTCTACCCAACTGGCACCGTCAGTGAACAATCTTAGAGACCAACTGACCAGAGAAAAAATTAGCCTTTGCAGACGTCGTAGCGATCGAGTCACGCGTTCAACCGCACGCACACTGCCTATACGTCAGCTAAATGCAGCAGTGATGAGTGAGACAATGATGCATCAAGTGGACATTAAACGTAAGCTATGATAAATGTGTGGACATGACAGAGGAGAGGCTACAGAGCGCAGTCGTGTTTGGTGCAGACCATGGTGGTACATTGTGTGAATTTAGTAGATTTGTTGGTATTTCACGGAGGACGGGTCAACTTCTCCGCAAGCAATGGCGAATACAGGTGGGCACAAAACAGGACGGAAAAGATCCTGACTGAGCGGAACACGAGTCGCGTTTCACGGCTTGTGAATCAAAATCACTTCAACCCCGACAGGACTTTCTACAGGCAGTGAGTGAAGGTCCATCGCCACCTGTTAGCGATAGATCGTTGCGCTAGGAACTTGAAGCAATGAACATTTGGAGTCGGCTACCTCGCAAGAGGCCATTGCTTACACAGGCACATAAGAAATGACAAATGCCAAGTTCATCGGGCTGGAAGAATAGGTGACTGGTCCTACCTATCACATCTCGACTGCACCGAAAATCAGCTGTCTTTAACCCCATTGAAAATCTGGGACCCATGTTGGAACCGCAGGTAAAATGCTAACATCAGATTCTCCGCAATCTGATGGAATCACCCGATTAAATTCTCAGTGAGTGACTTAATCTGGATGCGACGTACCTACACAACTTTGTGAACTCACTTCCTAACCGAATACAGGCGGTCAATAAGTCCAGAGACGGAATTACGCGGTATTAAAGCGTGAAACTTGTAATGATATCTCTGAGGGCGACAAATTTTTTGTCCAGTGTTCTTAGTTTATCCAGACTGAAAACATTACTTGTCCTATTAAGCTCTCTTGGGGCACGCTCGTTGTTACTTTTGCTTTTGTGGAAAATTTGCCGTTCAGGTTAACATACTGGATTCCATTAGTGCATCTGTCCTCGATTCAATCACATACTTGTCAGGATACTCCCCACGATCGGATGTTAGATAGCAGTCAACGATGTGTTACAGTGCGGAATACTTCCCTGAAATTTCTGAAGATGTCATCTACATGTTCACTTGCGTCTATTGTTTATAATACAAAGTTGTGAATGAAGAAAACTGAGTTTCACACGAGTGGTTTTGTTGAATCCGTGCTCATTCATTAAAAGGGCGTAAGTCCTCAACAATTATTTGCTGAATGTATTGCACTCCCTCTGTTCCCGTACAGTTTTCAGCTTCTACAGTCCCCTATAGTATTAGGGACGTTATGCCCCAATGCCTTAAGAAATGTCTCATCGCGTTACGTTTTTGATATGTCCCTTTCTTCACCGATTCTGCGGAGACCCTTGTCATTCCGTGTCAGTCAACCTGATTTTTACCGTTCCTCTGGCGCACCACCTCTCAGGTGCTTCGACTCTCTTCTGTTTCGATTTTCCTGCTTTCACAGGTGCCGTGAAGTTCGTAATAAAGATATTTTGTGAAAATTATGTACTCATTTGTTCAATAACTCGAGATACAAAGCTTATTTCTTCGTCGTCTATGTGTGAAAAAAAGATCTAGGTGTTTCTGATTAATAGTAAAGAAGTACTCCTTCGATCACGATACGAGTATTCACTGATACATTTCACAGATCTGGCTTTTATTACGATTACAACACTTCAAAACATTTTACTTTCACAACGCTTCACTTTCACACCAAAGAGAACTTAGTCATGGTAGCCACAGTTCAAAGAAGCACGTATGTAAACACCAAATCCAGTCTTTTCACATACATCTTGCCAAACATCATTTGAGACAAACAAAAAGTGCTTCATCTATAAGTTACATGGTACATGTTGATTCATTACTTTTAGAAGTTTCAAACATGCGAGAATAAATCTAATAGCATAGTTTGCATTAAACACTTGAAAAATATTGCCTATGAGAATTTTAAATATCCTGTATGCATGAAAATGAATATTTCGCTGTTCCCTCCATGTGATTGCAATTCTGAGAAGTGAAATCTGTCTTTGATATACGCAATTACGTAAAGGTTTGTTTTAAGTTATCTGAAATATGTAGCCTTTTTGGTAAACATGCCGGCCGCGGTGGTCTCGCGGTTCTAGGCGCGCAGTCCGGAACCGCGCGACTGCTATGGTCGCAGGTTCGAATCCTGCCTCGGGCATGGATGTGTGTGATGTCCTTAGGTTAGTTAGGTTTAAGTAGTTCTAAGTTCTAGGGGACTGATGACCGCAGCTGTTCAGTCCCATAGTGCTCAGAGCCATTTGAACCTTTTTTTTTTTTTTTGGTAAACATAGAAAGTAAAATCTAGAGGATAACTAATTTTCCTAGCACATGATTAATTTACAGTCACACAAATTATACACACACACACACACACACACACACACACACACACACACACACACACATACAGATATATCACAGAATGGTGATATGCAAAGAAAGAAAATTTTAGCAATCTAATGATTAAAACATTACTGAAACGAAGAATGTATTGCAGGATTCCTGTAAATTGTAAATTTAATACCTCCCACATCCAAATTTGTGTATAAAATATGTATGAAATTGTGCAAATCTATTGAACATATGCTTTCATAGAAATCAATCATCCCATTTTTTCAAAAAAATTAGTTTTGTAATATTTCATAACTATAATAGTTTTCTACTTTATGCAAATAGTTTCTTACAAAAAATGTAAAAACAGCATAGTCATGAATCAATAAAGATATGTAGAAAATATCTTAGCAACGTTAACATAGAACATAATAAAATTGTTTCTTTGAATAAAAGTCTTGCATAAAGTTTTCAAGAAAAATCCCACTCATTATAAATTTTAAGCGGATATAGTACGATAATCTAAAGAACTTAATTAATAATCATGTCTAAAAATTATAGAGTTCCTAGTAATCAGTTACTGAAAACTCTGAAAAATAATAAAATTTTCATATTCAGAATCTTATTAGGTAAAGGAAATATAGCAACATATAGGAAACAAATAAAATGGTTGCTGTTAAGAGAATGTACATACAAAACATGTAAGAGTTATGTACATACACCTTGTGATGTAGTCTCTCTAGTGCAAACATCATTTTACCTAAATGTTTTGTTAACTAGTGTGTGTCATTATTTACAAAAATCATATATCATGATTTTGCTGACTACAACATCTAGAAAATTTATAAAATAGAGACAAACTTGGATATTAACAACAAAGTGCATTTTGTACCAAAAAGTGGATTTGTGTTATTATACACTTCAGGAATTGCCAGACAAAGAAAAAAAGAGACAGTAAATTTCACAAAAATGAAATGTGCTTTTCTGTCCATACAAAGTAAAGCAAATAAGAATAAGGGTTTCCACAATATGCAAGAAAAGATTTGCAGGTCATATAACCATCTTAAAGTATTTCAATTTATCATTACACTGGTGGACTGGTCATATATATGAGGGTAATCCGAAAAGTAAGGTCTCCTATTCTTTTATAAGTACAGAACTCTGTTTGTGTGGCAGTTGGTCACACTGTTATGAAGAGTGCTTCATGCACTGCGCAAACATGATGTGCATGCCGCTCTGAAGCACTCAGTGTTGGCTAGGCAGCTGTTGAGAACGGAGCTCCTGTTGGATGTTACCGCCAAGTGCGAACTGCGTACAGTTATTCGATTTTTGAACGCAAAGGGCACTCCGCCGATTGAAAGCCATCGCCAACTTACGGAAGTGTATGGCGAGTCGTGCATGGATGTCAAAAATGTTCGTAAGTGGTGTGGAGAGTTTGCAGCTGGTCGGACCGAAATTCACGACGAACAAAGGAGCAGGAGACTGTCAATTTCTGAGGAGACGGGGTTGAAGGTTGAGCAAAGCATGCGTGAAGATCGGCGGATCACCCTGGATGATCTCTGCACATTGGTAATAGAGGTTTCCCGAAGCACCGCTCACAGAATTTTAATCGAATGAATTACCAGAAGGTGTGCGCAAGATGGGTGCCACACATGCTGACTAAGGACCACATGTGGCAACGAGTTGATGCTTACCGCGCATTTCGTCACCGCCTGGCAGCCAAACAGGACAACTTTCTGGAATCAGTTGTCACAGGTGATGAAACCTGGGCGTACCACTTTACATCTGAGACCAAGCAACAATCACTCCAGTGGCAGCATCCTTCTTCACAGCATGGTGGGGAGCTGGAATAACATGGGCATATGATAATTGCAACAGCTTGTACAAAAATGTTTCGACAGGAATGGTGATTATGTCGAAAAATAGCTAAATGTTCAAGCTGTAAACTGATGTAAACCATTGTAGAAATAAACAGGTCTATGTACTTCCAAAAAAATAGGAGACGTTACTTTTGGGATTACCCTCATATATATATATATATATATATATATATATATATATATATATATATATATATCTCTGTGTGTGTGTGTGTGTGTGTGTGTGTGTGTGTGTAGAGTGAGAGAGAGAGAGAGAGGGGTAGGGAGAGAGAGAGAGGGACTATATTTATTTAGACTTTTAGCTTAGTGTCTTGTTCCTCAGTATATAATATATTAGATAATTATTTGGAAATGTACATCCTAGGTCCTAACAAGAAAGGAAATTATTTGTTTGGTTAATAGTGTAATTTAAAGCAAATTTACAAATGGCACATAAAAAATTTGTGAGACTTTACTCACAAGAGCATATTTATAAATATAAAGAAGTTGACTAAATATACACAACATCAAGGTCTCAAGAGTAGTGTTGGCAAACGTCTTTAAAATCCTCACTTAATATTTTGTGACAAAATCATACAAAAACAAGTAGTTTTCCAAAACGCAGAAAATATTTGAGTATTCGGGACAGTAATTAGTTTTCTTTGGCGACGAAAATCGGATAAGTATCGTAGAATCCATATACTGTTCAAATCTAATTTTGAATATAGATAGTTTGTCTATCATGGATCGAGAATTTCGACGACTTTTGCCTGTTATCGATGTTACTGTTGGTAAGCTATCAAAATATGCGACACAAATGTTGATATCGTTTGATTTCATTGGCCAGGGTAGTTGAAATTTTTTGCATTACGAACAGACTATAGATGTTACTGTGTGATGTAAATTTCAATTCGACTAATCTACTCCTTCCTTTAAAAAAAGGATTCTTAACAGTTGTACAGACAGACAGACACTCAGGCAGACAGACAGACATTGTAGAAATCCAGTAAGGGTTCTGTTTCTACAGATTGTAGGCCAGAATAGTGAAAAATATTCAAAAGAGTCCTAAATTTAGAAAAAGCTCCATGTAAAAACTGAAAATATTTTGACAAGGTTACTGACAGATAAAGCAAATATTACTAGTTTCCCAATAAACCATACTAATGCAATTTTGCACTATTTTTCAGACTTTATCTTGTAAGTGTATCATGGAACAGCAAGATCCAATTTCTTTGTCAGTTATATTGTAACTACAAAAGTTTCTTTCCATTTTTCTAGTAGCAAAGGTCTCCCATTTTTTGTAGTGTTGAATAACCGCAATTTTTTTATTTTGGTCAGTTATGCACTGAATATGTGAGACAGTTTCAAAATTCCCATTCACGTTTTATTGTCTAAGTCAGCTACAACATTTAATTGAGTACTTCACATTGATCAACCTATTAATTTCCTTGTCCCAGTAATTCCTCCACATAGTAAAATTATCAGCTGAAATTAATATACCCTCACAGGTATCTGACCCAGAGAAACCACATCACAAAAATCATTAACAAAACCACAGAACAAAATTTTACTTCAGCTTATAGTACAAAATCAACATAGTCTTTTCTAAAAAAAAAAAACGCACTGCTCCGCCACAATGTCATTGTAAAATTGTAATACAGTATGCAAGTAAGTACATAACACATAACATTTCCTTATTTTCCATGTTATGTTATGAACCTCAAAACATTATAAAAAAAAGTTAGAATATCTTTCTCAAATCTTCATAAACCTTACCAGAGTACTGTATACTGCACAAAATAACCGCCACATGAATCCATACACAACATGAGAGTACCTCAATTATCAAATGTCCTAAAAATAATTCACTTTGATCATGCATAACATCACAGTATGTGTTTAAAACCAATAAACCTCTCACATAACAACTAATTCCAGAAATACTTCACAAAAGTATTCATATAGCCTTTAATTTTGGTGATTTATTTTTTATTGTCTTCTGACAAATCTCCTCCTTCACAAAAAGGTCCTCTCAAAGTGACATATGAATAGAAACACTCTTTACATGGTTTGCAAAAGATATAACTTCAAGAATTCCATTTTCACCAGATTCAATCAGTACATCAGATGTTTTCACATTGTAAATAACAGCTGACTCTAGTACAACTATACAGTAAAATTTACAGTCATACTTCCTACCTTGTAAAACACCAAATTTCTTTCTAAACTGGCACAAGCACTTCCCAAAGTTAAAATTTTTAAATCAATTAACTTTTAGCATTTCAACACAGCAGTAACACATCATATCTTGACTTCATTTAAATAATGCAGATAAAACGTATGTCTGAAAGGTGTTTACAAGTTCCTCATATATAACAATATTTTGTTTACGTCTATTTCTTGAAATTCGGAGTAAAAATGTAAAATGCAGCAAAGGTTACTTGGTATTCAAAAAGGATTTAGACGTAAACAGAGTAACCTGAGAGATTACTTTTATCAAATGGCATCCATACATCTACTAAATGATTTCTATACAAGAAAAAAGGTTAAACAGATGTTAAAAATTTTCCCATTCCATCTTGGCAGGTGATTACAACAACCGGTTTGAAATTATTTCGGAACAGAAACAGTCTCGCCTGTAAAATTATTTAATATCAATGACCATTTCACTTTTTTGGGGCATCTGATGAAAGCCTAAAATGCATCATTGATGATGCTCCAAAAGGGCGAAATGCATCATTAATGATGTCCAAAACAGGTCAAACATCTGCACGAGATTTTAGCTGATCCTCCTGTGAATCTGCATGTACTAATGTAATTAGCAACAGGGTCTTTAAGCATACTTTTCCATATTGTTGTTGTGGTCTTCAGTCCGCAGACTGGTTTGATGCAGCTCTCCATGCTACTATGTCCTGTGCAAGCTTATTGATCTCCAACTACCTATCGCAACCTGCAACCTTCTGAATCTGCGTAGTGTATTCATCTGTTGGTCTCCCTCTACGATTTTTACCCTCCATGCTGCCATCCAATACCAAACTGGTGATCCTTTGAGGTCTCGGAACATGTTGTTGTTGTTGTGGTCTTCAGTCACGAGACATATCCTACCAATCGATCTCTTCTTCTAGTCAAGTTGTGTCACAAATTCCTCTTCTCCGCAATTTTATTCAGTACCTCCTTGTTAGTTACGTGAAGGATTTCCTTAGACTTAAATCTATACTCGAGGTTAACAAGTTCTTCAGAAATGCTTTCCTTGTCATTGGCAGTCAACATTTGATATCATCATTTCTTCGACCACTTTGCTCGCCAAATAGTAAAGCTCACCCACTACTTAAAGTGTCTCATTTCCTAATCTAATTACCTCAGTTGATTTAATTCGACTACATTCCATTATCCTCGTTTTGGTTTTGTTGATGTTCATCTTATATCCTCTTTTCAAACCACTGTCAATTCCATTCAACTCCTTTCCCAGGTTCTTTGCTATCTGTGACAAAATTAGAATAACATTGGCAAACCTCGAAGTTTTTATTTCTTCTGCATGGTTCTTAATTCCTACTCCAAAGTTTCCTCTTGCTTCCCTTACTGCATGCTGAATATGCAGATTCAATAACATCAGGGACAGGCTCAACCCTGTCTCACTCCATTCCCAACCACGAATACCCTTTCATGTCCCTCAACTCTTACAACTGCCATCTGGTTTCTCCGCAAATTGTAAATAGCCTTTCGATACTTGTATTTGACCTCTGTCACCTTCAGAATTTGAAAGAGAGAGTTCCAGTTAACATTTCAAAAGCTTTCTCTAAGTCTTCAAATGCTAGAAACATAGGTTTGATTTTCCTTAACCTATCCTCTAAGATAACTGTTAGGGTCAGTATGGCCTCAAGTGTTCCAAAATTTCTAAGGAATCCAAACTGATCTTCCCCGAGGTCTGGTTCTACCAGTTTTTCCATTCGTCTGTAAAGAGTTCGTCTTAGTATTTTGCAGCCATGATTTATTAAACTGATAGTTCGCTAATTTTCACACCTGTCAACACTTGCTTTATTTGGGATTGGAATTATTATGCTCTTCTTGAAGTCTGAGGGTCTTTCGCCTGTCTCATGCATGTTGCTTACCAGATGGTAGAGTTGTGTAGGGACTGGCTATCCCAAGGCTATCAGTAGTTCTAATGGAATGTTGTCTACTCCCGGGTCCTTGTTACGGCTTAGGTCTTTCAGCGCTCTGTCAGACTCTTCACGCAGTACCATATTTCCCATTTCCTTCACTTCCATAATATTGCCCTCAAGTACATCGCCATTGTATAGACCCTCGATTTATTCCTTCCACCTTTCTGCTTTCCCGTTTTTGCATAGAACTCGTTTTCCATCTGAGCTCTTGATATTCATACAAGTGGTTCTCTTTTCTTCAAAGGCCTCTTTAATTTTCCTGTAGGCAGTATCTATCTTACCCCTAGTGATATATGCATCTACATCCTTACATTTGTTCTCTAGCCATCCCTGCTTAGCCATTTGGCACTTCCTATCGATCTCATTTTTGAGACGTTTGTATTCCTTTTTGCCTACTTCATTTACTGCGTTTTTATATTTTCTCCTTTCATCTATTAAATTCAATATCTCTTCTGTCACCGTCTCCCATAAGTCCAACCCCTCGTCCAAGTCGTGGGAGATGGGCAACGGCACAAAGTAGGGGACTGCCTATAGGGGCGATGTACAGCGGGGACTTCGTGTGCCCCAGGACCGCTACTGTAGCTGAGAAGGCTCTATGGGAACCCTGAAACGTGACGGCTAACGGGGCTCTGGTGAAGCTGCGATAGGCCTAGCAAGCCAGTAGTGGATAAATCAACTGCTTTTAAAAAGGGAACATGCCTCGGATCACGGAACGGATTTAAAGGAAACCGACCAAGCAATGGATAAGGATTACGAGATGGTTTACGACTGGGCACCTTAAACGTAAGGACTCTAACTGGGAAGTTAGAAGAAATTGTAGAAATGATGGAAAGGAGGAAATTGGACATCTTGGGACTTGCTGAGACTAGGTGGAGAGGAGTTGGTGAAAAACCACTAAGTAAAGGATGTAAACTGTACTGGATAGGGAATGAGAGGGGAAGAAATGGAGTGGCAATAGTGGTCAGAGAGGGTCTGCAGGAGGAGGTGGAAGGTATCAATGATCGAATGATAAAAGCCAGAGTACGAGTGAAAGGAAAAAGCATTGAAATCATCCAAGCATATGCCCCACAGGTGGGGTGTACAAAAAAGGAGAAGGAGGAATTTGAAGATGACATGCAAAAGCAGCTAAATGGAGGTAATCAGATTATAATAGGGGACCTCAATGCACATGTTGGCACAGACAGGAAAGGATTCGAGGAGATAATGGGACCAGAGGGCTGGGGGAACCGAAATAGAGAAGGAAAATTGTTGCTGGAATTCTGCAAGAGGAATGGGCTGACGATCGCTAATTCCTGGTACAAGAAGAGAAGTAGTCACAAATTAACTTGGTACAGTGGGGACTGGTCCCAAACTTCAGTAGTAGACTATGTTCTAGTGGATAGGCAGATGATGAGCAGCCTCACAGATGTTAAGGTCATTCCATCTGAGGCCTTAGACAGTGACCATCGGCTGTTGGTAGCCACCCTGAGAGAGAAAAAAGATAGGAGGGCAACAGATATACAGGAGAAAGGGTTGAAGACATGGATGCTGAAAGAGGATGAACGGAGGACCCAGTACCAGACACTGATCAGGAAGAAGCTGCCAAAGGAAGATCAGAGAACAGTGGAAGAAGAATGGGGGGATTTTAAGAGGGCCCTAGTTGAGGCAGCTGAGACTGTGTGCGGAAGAACTAGCACAAAGAGGAGAAGTAAGGAAACCCCATGGTGGAACAACATATGTAAAGAGGCAGTACTTCGAAAGAACAAAGCCTTCAGAGAATGGTTCCAGACCCGAGCAGAGGAAGCTAGGGTAAAATATAAGGAAAGCAAGAAAGCGGCACAGACCATAGTAAGGGCGGAGAAGAAGAAGTGGATGGAAAAATGGACAAGAATGTTAGAAGAGGACAGTGAAGGGAACAAAAAAGTACTTTACACCATGGTAAGAAATAAGAGGAACGACAGAAGCGAGTGCCTGAGGATCATGGATAATAATGGAAGAGTTGTGGAGGAAATGCATGAGCTCAAAAAGATTTGGAAGGAGTACTTTGAAGATCTGTTGAATGCCGCCAAGCGGGTAACTAAGAGTGATGGAGAGCCTAAGGCAGCAGACGATGATAATAGTGGGGAAATTGATGATCTAACTTGGAATGAAGTGGAAGAAGCCATAAAGAGGATGAAAGGGGGCAAGGCACCAGGTTGGGACGAAGTAACAGTGGATATGATACGAGCAGCAGGAGAAGTAGGAACCCAGTGGCTATACGGAGTGCTGAGGGTGGTGTGGAAGGAGAACAGAATTCCTGAGGATTGGAAGAAAGGAATTATAGTCCCGATCTTCAAGAAAGGGGATAAAAGGAGATGTGAGAACTACAGAGGAATCACCCTGCTATGCCACTGTGGAAAAATCTATGAAAAGATCCTGGAGAAGAGAATAAGAAGCAGTATTGAAAGTAGACTGCAAGAGGAGCAGTACGGTTTCAGAGCGGGAAGATCAACAACGGACCTCATATTTGCGGTAAGGCAACTGCAGGAAAGGCACTACGAGTACGGGAAGGACTTAATCATGGCCTTTTTAGATATTGAGAAGGCGTATGACAGTATCTGTAGGGACAAGCTCTGGGATGTGCTGAACGCAAAAGGGATAGATGAAGAGACAACACGAAAAGTCAGAAAAATGTATGAGGGAAGTGAGAGTTGTGTGAAAGTGGGGAGGGAACGTACTGCATGGTTCAAGCTGGAAAATGGGCTGCAACAGGGAAGTGCACTTTCGCCTTTATTGTTTATTATTGTTATGGATGAAATCCTACAGCAAGTGTCAGATGCAATTGGAGATCATAAAATGAAAGCAGTGCTTTTTGCCGATGACCTGATGTTATGGGGAAATTGCGAGATGGAGGTGCAAGAGCAGTTAGATGCATGGGAGGCAACGGCAGCACAATATGGAATGCATTTCTCTGCAAAGAAAAGTGAAATAATTGTCACTACAAGGAAGACGAATAGGCCAAATGTGGATATAACTTGTAGAGGGGAAAAACTACAAGGGGTAGAGGACTTCAAGTACCTGGGAAGCGTGATTGAAAGTAAGGGGAGAAACGCAATGGAAATAAATGAAAGGTGCAGAAAAGCAGGGCAGATCTACAAATGCATTAGGGGGCTTATTTGGAGCAAGGAGGTGCCACAGAAATCCAAGGGAATTATACACCGAACCTACTTTGTCCCCATATTGGCATACGGAAGTGAGACATGGGTAATGCACAAAAGTGACAAAAGTAGCATACAGGCTAGTGAAATGAAGTTCCAGAGGAGCAGGTTGGGTGTAACAAGACGAGACAGATTGCGAAATGTGTATGTGAGGGAAAGACTAAAGGAGGAACCAGTACAGGACAGGATAGAAAAATCAAGACTGCAGTGGTATGGACACATGAAGAGAATGGATGAGGGAAGAATTCCAAAGAGGATGTTTGATCTGCAACTGGAGGGGAAGAGGCCCAGAGGAAGACCAAGAGATAGATGGGTGAAGGGAGTGAAGGAATGTGTGACGAGAAGAGGAGAGAACTGGACGAAGGTGGAAGAGGGGGAATGGTGGAAAGACAGAACACGATGGAGAGGCTTGTGTTCCCGACAGACCCAGCCAGTGGCTGGAAACTGTCCAAGATGATGATGATCTCTTCTGTCACCCAATGTCTTCTACTAGCCCTCGTCGTTTTACCTACTTGATCCTCTACCGCCTTCACTACTTCATCTCTCAAAGCTACCCATTCTTATTGTACTGTATTTCCCCCCCCCCCCCCCCCCGTTCTTGTCAATCGTTGCCTAATGCTCTCTCTGTAACACTGTACAACCTCTGATTCTGTCAGCTTGTCCAGGTCCCATCTCCTTAAATTCCCACCGTTTTGCAGTTTCTTCAGTTGTAATCTGTACTTCTTAACCAATAAATTGTGGTCAGAATCGACATCTGCCCCTGGGAATGTCTTACAATTTGAAACCTGGTTCATAAATATCTGTCTTACCATTATATAATCCGTCTGAGACCTTCTATTGTCTCCAGGCCTCTTCCACGTACACAACCTTCTTTCGTGATTCTTGAACCAAGTGTTAGGTATGATTAAGTGATGCTCTGTGTAAAATACTATCAGATGGCTTCCTCTTTCATACCTTACCCCCATTCCATTCTCATCTCCTACTTATATTTCTCTTCGTTTTCCTACTATCGAATTCAGTCCCCCATGACTATTAAATTTTCGTCTCCCTTAACTATCTCAATAATTTCTTTGCTCTCATCACACAATTCTTCAATCTCTTCACCTACGGAGCTAATTGGCATATAAAGTTGTACTACTGTAGTAGGCGGGGGCTTTGTGTCTATCTTGACTACAATAATACCTTCACTATGCTGTTTGTAGTATCTTACCCGCGCTCCTATTTTTTTATTGATCATTAAACCTATTTCTGCATTACCCCTATTTGACTTTGTATTTGTAACACTGTATTGACCTGACTAGAAGTCTTGTTCCCCCTGCCTCCGAATTTCACCAAATCCAAATGTATCTAGGTTTAACCTATCCATTTCCCTTTTTAAATTTGCTAACCTAACTGCCCGATTAAGGGATCTCACATTCCACGCGCCGATTTGTAGCACGCCAGTTTTGATCCTCCTGATAACGACGTCCTCCTGTGTAGTCCCTGCCTGGAGATCCGAATGGGGGACTATTTTAACTCCGAAATATTTTACCCAATAGGACGCCATCATGATTTAATCATACAGTAAAGCTGCATGCCCTCGGGAAAAATTCCGGCTGTAGTTTCCCCTTTCTTTCAGCCGTTCTCAGTACCAGAACATCAAGGCCATTTTGGTTAGTGTTACAAGGCCAGGTCAGTCAATCATCGAGACTATTGCCCCTGCAACTACTGAAAAGGTGGCTGCCCCTCTTCAGGAACCACATGTTTGTCTGGCCTCTCAACAGATACCCTTCTGTTATGGTTGCACCTACTACACAACTAGCTCTATCGCTGAGGCAGACAAGCCTCTGCACCAACGGTAGGGTCCATGGTTCATGGGGGAGGAATTTCCCACATTACAGCTAACAATTCTGAAAAAAATCATTGACAACGACGAAATTTTCATAAATACCTATTACAGGAATAGTCTTATTCTCATGTGAGTCAACATAGAGATAGTCATCACTTGTCCTACAGAAACTCCCAATATGTGGTTCATCTTTTACTTCATACTTACCTAGAAATATTTCTCTGAGAGCTTTTTATGTATGATCTTATGTTCTATTGCATTGCACAACAGGTAAGCTTGTGGTTGGAAAAGTTATGTTAACACATGTAATTTTTAATTCTGGTGTCAAAATACTTAGTAAATCATTTTCTTGTACAAGAACATTACTGGTTGTCATAGTTGGGTGCTCTTTTGCAACAACAAGAACGAATTCACTGTCATTTAAATTTATTTAAATCCATGTTTTGAAATTTATTCCAGCAACTATATAATTTTTATTAATGAAATATGATTGTTAAATTGGTCATTAGGATAATTGAAAATTTGTTGAGTATTGGATTTCATTTCTGACGTAAGTTCGCATTTCAAGAACTCGTTACTTCCATTTGTTCTACTATGCACACTGCAAATGTTCTTAAAAATTATCTCAATCGAATGTCTTTCTTTCTTCTGCATTATCTACCATTGATTTCTGTCTGATATCCCCTTCTTCCTCCCCCTCCCCTCCCCCTCCTCCACGACTGCTTCACTAAGTCTTTCTTGAGATTTAACCATGATTAATAATTTCAAGAACCAGTAATACAAAAGACACAAATTTTAAAACTCATTTTGTACGTGCGAAGTATTTTCATCCGAATCCCAGATTGACGAACTTGTCCGATTTTTCTTTTTCATGAAGTGCTAGTGATTATCGCAATCATGCACATAAGCAATGTTGTTATTTTCCAGGCTGTGTCCTGATGGTCGTTTCGTCCTCTTGCTACTGTTTTTTTATGAAAATGGTGAAATATTTATATTCTCCTCCTTCATTCAGGTCTCTCTCTCTCTCTCTCTCTCTCTCTCTCTCTCTCTCTCTCTCTCTCTCTCTCTACAGAGTATTGGATTACAGCTTTGTAATAAATTCAACTAGGAGAAGCACACCACAGAACTGCTGAAGCGTCTTAACAAATCTCTGTTTACAATGCGAATTTTGTCAGACATAGAGGATATAAAAATGAAAAAGCTGGCATACTATCCTTACTTTCATTTCATAATGTCATATGGGATTATTTTTTGGGGTAATTCATCAAGCCTAGCTAAAGGTTTCCAGGCACAAAAACGCGCAGTAAGAGTTATATTTGGTGTGAACTCAAGAACATCCTGCAGAAGCCTGTTTAGGGAACTATGGATACTAACTACTGCTTCCGAATTATTTATGCCTTAATGAAATTTGTCATTAAAAATATATCACTTTTTCAAACCAACAGCTCAATTCATGGAATCAGTACTAGAAATAAGAATAATCTTCACAAGGATTTAACGTCACTTAGTCTTGTACAAAAAGGTGTGCATTATTCAGGAACACACATTTTCAATAACTTGCCAGCAGCCATAAAAAGCTTAACAACCAATGAAATTCAGTTTAAGAGAAGCCTAAAGGATTTATTGGTGGCCAACTCCTTCTACTCCATTGATGAATTTCTCAGTAAAACCAACTGATTTGTATATAAGTACAATATAACTTCTGCACAATTTCAGTGCAGTAATGTGTTAATTGTAAATAAGTATTATAGTAGTTGTATTACATGTTTATTACCTTATAAATAATTAAAAAACTTTTTTATTTTTAATTAAGTGCGTTAGTATTTGTAAAATGACTCTTTTATGTAGTGTTCATTAAAAAATGACGATCATTCCACTTGGGACCTGTGGAATGGTACATTATCTTATTTGTTTTAGTTGTAAATATTTGTCATGTATTGTTGTTTTTCTGACATGTTCCACATCCTGGAGGACCTCCTCACTACGGATCAATTGGAATGGAAGTAAATCTAATCTAATCTAATTATCTTCTTCACAAACTTGTACTTGTTTCTGGCCGAGCCCACATCTATAATGACCCACTAATTTGCTCTGTTGCGATTTAGTACTTTTGCAGATATTAATTTTGAAATATATTCTCATCCAGCTATGGATGGCACTACTTCAATACGTTTATAATGTTCTTGGGAATTTAAGCATTACATAAAGTTCAGAATAAAATGATAATGTATGAATAAAATCGTACGAATCTGTATAATAGTTCCAGATCCCAAGCTCATTTCTTCGTTTCCTATTCGAGAAGGATGTCTGATATATGGACAATGTCTGAAGTATGTGGCCTTCCTGGTAACTCATATAAAGTAAAATCTATAGAATTACTCATTTTGTTAGCACATGATTAATTCACAAAAATATGTGAGATTGTTATTATTATACTTATCTTGTGTATCTAATTACAAAGATACGAAATATTAGTAAACACCCAAACATATGGTGTAACAATTTGGAAAACATGAATCATGTAATTTGTAGATGATATTAAATTAAAACATTACTAAAAAGAAGGTGGTACTGCAAATTTCATTTAGTTCGAGAAATGAGACCTGTGGTAGTAATTAAAAGCAATGGAGAAGGTTCTTCTCTTCATGTTTAATATATTCCTACGTCAAATAGCAATTTCCAGCATGTTAACTGTCCAGATACGTGCTACAGTGTTGTGAGGACCGTGAAGGTGGATTTACGTCAATGGCTTGGTTACAAAATTCACCTCATATTAGCTCAATGGAAATCAGGGACGCTATCGAGCACCAGCCACGCACCTTCAAACCACCATTTCGTAATTTATGAGATTTGTGTGGACATCTGGTGCTGGATCTTCAGAAACTTACCTTTGAGTTACATAATCCATGTTAGGCAGAGACGCTGCTGTGTTGGGTTCCATGGGTAAACTAAGCAGGTGGTCACAATCTTTTGGATCATCCATTGTATAAAAGAAAGAAAGAAGGAAAGGAAGATCATAAGGGTTGAAACCCCCAGTCAACGATGCGGTTATTAGTGCTGACGCTTTGACAGGAGAAAGACGACGAAGAGTTAGTCAGGGGCTTTAAAGGTTGTGGCCCTGTTATTTGCCTTAAGCGAGGAAATCATGTAACTGCTATATTTTGATGACTGAGACAAGATTTTAACCTCCATTTTATCCGCAGACTGTAAGAAGGTATGGGTCTATGGGAGCACCCCTATGCGAATAATGCAGTGTAGCACATGACAGTTTTTTGTCTATATTGAACGAATTAATATCTGTATCACAGAAGATTTAAAACAATTCCTTCTCTTCTCAAAATAGAGTATTGTTACTGTAGATGGCTTGTGGTAACTTCAGTGTGGATGCATACTACGTCTAAACTCTTGGAGGATTGAGCGAAGGTTGGAAAAGGGTTAATGGACAGTAGACACTACTAGCATATGACAAGTTGATAATTGGGGTCGGATGGGAAACGTGTCCAGATGGCTGAGGCAGTTACTGACGGCTGTTGGCATACAGCTTGAAATCAGAGTATAAGTCACGATCTGGCACGGATTTTCACTGGTCAATGTTGAATTTAGTTCGACACCCAGTTGTGGCCGAGCTCTTCGTTTCTCACACACATACACGCCCACACACACGCCCACACACAGGCCCACACACACACACACACACACACACACACACACACACACACACACACACACACACACGTGTCTGTGTGTTGTAAGTAGGCTGTTTAGGTTTTTTTATTAGTAACGCTACGTAGCGCTCTGTATGAAAATCACTGGCTGTGTTGCGTGCAGTCTGTGGCTGGTTTGCATTGTTGTTGGCTATTGTAGTGTTGGGCAGTTGGCTGTTAACAGCGCGTAGCGTGGCGCAGTTGTAGGTGAGCCACCAGCAGTGGTGGATGTGGGGAGAGAGATGGCGGAATCTTGACAGCGGACGATGTGGACGTGTGTCCATCAGAGACAGTAAATTTGTAATATTGGATATCATGGACTGATATATATATATATATATATATATATATATATATATATATATATTATGACTTTTGAACACTATTAAGGTAAATACATTGTTTGTTCTCTATCAAAATCTTTCATTTGCTAACTATGCCTATCAGTAGTTAGTGCCTTCAGTAGTTTGAATCTTTTATTTAGCTGGCAGTAGTGGCGCTCGCTGTATTGCAGTAGTTCGAGTAACGAAGATTTTTGTGAGGTAAGTGATTCGTGAAAGATATAGGTTATTGTTAGTCAGGGCCATTCTCTTGTAGGAATTTTTCAAAGTCAGATTGCGTTGAGCTAAAAATAATGTGAGTCAGTTTTAGCACAGTCATTCATAAATTTTTCTAAGGGGACGTTTCATATGTCGACCCTTAGCCGAGGATACCTCACTGGAATCTTCAGATTTTTTCTTGTAATTTGTGTAATTAGTGTAGCTTTTGTTTATTGCTAGCGCGTAATTGTGGAGAGAATCTGCTTTATAGTTGCAGTCTTTCATTGTTGTACAGAAAAGCAGTTGTGGCATGCAGTTAGATTTGCACCAAGTATTTCGCAGCTGCACTAGCAATTAACGAGATATTATTTTCTGTGCTATGTTAATATGCTCTCTTATTTTTGCTCTTCAAATTGTGCTTTTCAGTGTTATCGTGTGAAATATTGTGACAATAATGCCGTGTGAAAAACGTAACACCAGGCTCCAAAGTAAACTGAGAAATAATAGTGACGACGAGTGTAGCTTATCAGCACTACTGTGTAATGAATTAACAGACATTCGAAGTAGTAATTTGGTAATTGTGCATAGGGAAATGGAGCACGCGGCAAATAATGGTGTGGACAATGAAACAAGTAGTGAACAAGGAAGCATTATCGATCGATTGGTAGGCAACAGCAAGTCTCAGGAATCCGAAATGACAGAACACAATATTGCAAATACTGTAGACTCAGGTTTTGTGTCCTCACCGTTTTCTCAAATGAGTCAAGACACATTTTCTGCTTGTCAAAATGTGAATGTTGCCGGTGAAAATGCACTGCCAAAACGCATAGAGAAACAGATTCAAGACACTAATACATTATTATCGCAATTAATGCAACAAATGGAACAAAATCAGAGACAAACACAGCAAAAGCTCCAAACGTTAGACATAATGGAACAAAATTAGAGGCAAACACAGCAAAAGCTTCAAACGTTAGACATAATGGAACAAAATTAGAGACAAACACAGCAAAAGGTTCAAAAGCAGATCACAATGCTTGAACAAACACGTGAAGGTTTAACTACTGAGTTACATAAAATCGAATCGAAATGTCAAAAAGTCTGTAATGACGTAAAAACACAAATTTGTGAGCATTTCCAACCTATTTTTTCGCGGCATGAAAATGCATTACAGAATCATGAAGCAGCCATAAAAGAACTGCGAACTATTGTTCACGAAAATCATGAGACCTTGCAAGCTAAAATTGACTCAGTTGTATCTACCGATTCGGTTATGTAACTTGCAAAAACTCAGGAAAACTTAAAAGACACAGTAGATACTCTGAAAATTGGTTCAGAAAGACACATGGAGGAAATTAGTTCATTATCAGAGAAAGTAGTTGAACTTTCGGATCAGCTAAATAATTTATCTACGAAGGTAGATGATAATCTGAATGACACAAAACCGATAGTCTTTAATGACACAGAAGAGTGCGAACAAATTAGGATATCCAAACAAAATCATAATCAAATTAATACGCAACACAAAAGAGAAATCCGGGAAGTACAAGATCAGCTGACACAGGTAATACAAGAATTAGGTATTTCAGAGGACACTCGCCCTCCAGTAGGAGAAGAGGGACATAGAAATACGGAACAGCCACAAAATAATAACACAGGGCACTTCGGAAATTATGAAAGAAATTGGCAAGGTACACCGAATTTTGAGATGGAACCGCCGAAACGACGTAACAATGACCGATATGAGACTCGCCGACATGATGATTTGGACTATAAGCTGTTTATTACTACACGTAAATTCAAAACATTTAAGAATTCCGGCAACGACATTCATCCACAAGCGTGGCTTCATCAATTCTCTCATTGTTTTCCTCCCAACTGGTCACTAGAGCACAGATTAGAATTTATGTGTAGCTATTTAGAGAATGAACCAGCTATAAGAATGCGATCGGTCATTCACGATTGCCACAGTGAAGGAGAATTTTATCATGCCTTCCTCGCAGCATATTGGTCTCAAGCTACACAAGACCGAGTAAATCTTAGCATCATAATGATGAAACATTTCAAACAATCTGAATTTTCCAGTCTTGTGAAATATTTTGAAGACATGTTGCACAAGAATCAGTAACTGTCAAACCCATACAGCCCCTCAGAACTCATCTGCATTTGCTTTATCAAATTACCTGAACATTTACGACATATTATTTTGCTAGGACGTTGCAAAGACGACATTGAAGCTTTTCAGGGAGTGTTATAAAGAATTGGATATTGACACTGACAATCGCGGGACGAGAAAACAGGAACACAACAATTACAGGTCACATCCGTCACAATTCTGCCATGAAAGAAATAATAAATGGACACGAAAAGGCTAGTCTTACAACGCAAATCGTGAACAAAACACACACCACCCATATGACAACCACTGGCAGAGTAATAGTTACAGAGAAAGATCGCATTTCCGTAGTAATGAATATGACAGAGACAATCATATAAACAGACAAAATGGGAACCAAAACAATTATTATCATGGGAGACCGAATAACTTCAGACACAACAGTTCAGCGAGCAGTTACGATTCAGGGAGAAATTCTGAATCACGTGACCGACAAGAAAGAAACTATGGAGTCTATCGACAAAACGACATACATCCAGAACTGGCTGGATTCAAACAGGGCAGTGCACTCTCGACAAGGTGAATTTATAGACGTTAGGTCTCCTAATCCTAATAACGACGTGCGCCAACAAAGAGACAGACAGTGACTCGCGCCGCAGGCAGCCACGTGCGCCGGCTGGCTCAGAGAAAAATAACATAGACGTTAAGCTTGAGAAAAATTTTAGCATTTCTTACCGATGTATACAACATGATAATTGCTTTGAAGTTGGAACTCTGCTCACTAGAAAGGGTAAAAGATTGCACCACATTTCACATGTAAAACCGTTTATTGGAAGATAATCTGCTTTTTAACTTCGTCTTTGCTATAAAATTTTTCACTTCACATTACTAGTACTCTTTGTCACACTTAGAAACTGGTAGCATGCAACTATGTTTTAAAATTAACTATCCAGTCTAGAACCTAGGGAACATATTTATACAGTATTTACAAGTGGATTGTTATAGTGAACAGATGACACAGTGTTATTGTGTGTGGATACATTCTTGCTCATCAGTTGCACGATTACGTAACTACTATAAGGCTTATATACTTAGAACATATACCAGTACTGGTAATGAGATTTTACTGCAACATTTTGGTTTACTTGAAAATACATTCTGGATTTAAACTACTTTCTGTGAGATACCAGATGGCACAGTGGTTAGTTTATGTGACAGCTAGACGATTTTATCACGACGCTACTAATGAGTGACAATTTACAATGTTGCTTTTGCGGTGTTTCTGTTTTATATTTGCACAGTTTTTCTGTATGATTCTGGAAAGTAAAACATGTTTTAGTAGTAACTTTTGCGGTATTGCTACAATGAGACAGCCTTTTCTGTAGTACAACAATACGTTACAGCACAGTACTTTCTTCATCACGGCAATAAGCGTGATAACTTTGATATCTGTACGCAAAGCATTTCACTTTCGTTTATCATGAGGTAAGTACGTTGACTTCTGCAGAACTTAGCTTTCGGAGGACGATAACTACGACACTTCCACAGAGATTATCTTACAACAGGACGCACAATTTAGCACTACAGTTCACGTATTTCAGTGATTAATTTTGTACTAAAAACATTTATTTTTAAAGATTTTTGACTTAAAAAGATACAAACTTTTTCCGTGATACATTTCATTTCATTGCTGTAATCTGTAACACCTGAGGGTATAATTACATTAATCCTCAGGAGGGCACACGCTTACTTCGTGTACCATGTGTCTGGCAAGCACAAGGAGCCCTAGCTAATATGGTATTTGCTTATACAACTTTACATATCGGTACCATATTTCTCTAACACAAAAATTACACAGCTATCTGATCATTTAACTGAGAGACAAACATTTTTTTTACTACATCAGTGACAGATGTTTACACAATTACACAGTTGGATAACTTCACACTTACGAAATTGTATTTTGTCTGCACTGTGTGAACTGTTCATATTTTTTTGTAACCATTGTGATACTACGAGACCTTTGAATGATGTATTTGGTATGGGATCGTGATTTTTAAAGTACGATTGAGGTAGATGACACTATTGAAATTAGCAGAGAATTTTTTTAGGTTTTGAAATTATTGCAGAAAGCTACGACGTTTTTGAGATTTGGCTGAGTTTTTATGATGTTATTATTATGATGACAATGTGTATCATGCTGTTGAGGTCGGTTTATGATCAATAAGCTGATGCTATATGAGAAATTTGATTATGCTAAGTATTTATTATGATGAAATATTGAAGAAGTGTCGACGAATATGTATATGTGTAATAAGGTAGGGAATAATGAGTAGTGGTTAGGAACTCTGACTTGTGAAAAAGGATGTCGGAAACCAAGAATCGTACTTTAAGAGTTATGAAATGTGTGTAAATGCGTGAATATATCACAATGCCAGCGAAAATTTTTTGGACACTGTTATATTAATAGGATTTTGTTTCTACAGATTTGTAATGCAAATTCTCGACCAGTGAAATTTTTATATGAGACTGTCACTGTAGCGGAAACTGCTGTCGTAAATATTTCGGTAAGAAAGGTAAGTGGCCTTGATGTAATGCGTTTTGGGCGCCCAGCTGAGAGATAGTCGTCTGATAAAAGAAAGCCATTAGGTGGAGAAAAAAAGGAGGCCATTATCTTCGCTATTGACATTTCTTTGTAGAAAGCATCGCAAATACGACACGCTCAAACTTGAAAACATATGATTATACTGTGGAGCTCTTAATTTATGATATTTACTAAAATTCCTAATGACATGATGAGAAACATTTTCCATCTATTGTCTTTATAGTTGAGAGTTTGCTCATTTTGTTTAATATCTAGTTTCTAGCTGCATGGCAGTATTGGTTAAAATAAAATTTTATAGATGTGCTAATATAGATAGTTTGTGCCTACAGATCCAGTAAATAATAACTTTTATGATCTACTTAAAAAAAAAACGAGGGAGCACCAAAAGACATTTCCCCTCACAGGAATTGCGTATATAATTTTTGTAAATGACTGGTAACTTTTTAGTAGTGTATGTTAAGGTGATGCATCACTCTAGTGTTAAGATGTGACATAGGTATTAGACATGGCCATCTTTACTGTAATATTATTTCTGCTTGAACTTTGTCATGTTTAGGTATAAGTTATTGCATTTGCTGCTGCTGTTTGCCAGGCATAGTTCTACTGAATTTTACATTGTATTAAGCTAGTTTTACTACTGATTTATTTTTCTTGTTGCTGCTCATTGCCTCATATTAGTTGTATTTGCTTTGTTAATTTCTATAATGCTGCCTGCTTTGCCAATTTGAAGTTTTTGTCATTGCTGTTTGTGTTAATTGTTTTGTGCTGCTGCATTGCCTTGTCCCTTAGTTTATGCATCTGAGCTCGGTAGATTTAAGTTAGTTTAAGATGGGGTAGGCTATATAAGAGAACGAGTTGTGATAAATTGGAAGAAATGCATTGAGAAGCTATAAGAAAATGGTTTGGCCAAAAAAGTACTTTGAAAGAGCATATGAACAAAAATAATGGGGTTAGGGGAAACAGGTTTAAGTAGGATTTTCTTGGAAATAAATGGTGAGGTAAGATAATGGAAAATAAATAATGAGGTAAGAAATATGTGAACATACAAATACGGAAAGCATGCTTGGATAGGATTTTTTTTGGTGGAAACAAATCTTGAAATAAGTCGAAAGATCTATGGAATGAAGTTTTGGGTTGACTGCAGTCCCAAATGTTACACTGAAAACAAACCCTGCACTTTCCTCTTGTGTTATTCTGCTATGTGTTTGTGTACCTTTGGGTATTTGTGTTCTTCCTGTCTTTATGTGTTTAGCTGGTGAGAGTTATGTTGTAGAATTTTTCTAATACTATATTATTTACTTTTCTCAAACTGTTTAGACATTATTTATCTGTTCTGTTTTGTTGCTCATGTGTAAAGTTAGTGTTTCAAAAGTTATTCTGACCTTTTATGTATATACTTATGTCATATCCTGTAACACTGATGTATATGTGTATTTCTATTCTTTTGTAAAGCTCATATTATTACAAATGCTATCTGCACTATTATGTTTTTTAATGATGTATTTTGTACCCTTGTTATTGTATTCTTATGTTACAAAATTGTAATTGACACCAGTACATCAAATTAAGTAACTTGGAAGCATACATTTCACTGCACACGTTTCTGTTGGTCATAGTATATGGACAATATGTGAGAATTAGGGACTGATAGTGTTCGCACATGTGTTGATAATTCAGCAAGGGACTGATTAACAGCATTGCTGGTTCTAAGAGCAATTCCAAAAACTTTGAGAGTGCACAAGTGGTGGTTTATGGACTTGCTATATTGTCCGCACGACTCTTCGATGGTGATTGTGCACCTGCACAGTTGCAACAGATGGCTGCTGTCCATCTCTACAAGGACTACAGTGGGTCTACACCTTTGATGACCCACCAGTACCATTATTTCTGCAAGGAATGCAGTGGGTGTGCACCTCTGGTGGCCCACCAATACCGTAATCACTAACAGGACTACAGTGGTCTGCTCTGTGATGACCTACCTACCAATATTCTTCAGAACTTCGACTGACTCTGCGGTGGGTTTGCTCTGTTGTGGCCCATTACCTGTCTGCATGTCAAGAGTCAGCACTGTGTTTCCGTTGGAAGGACAACACTACTTCTTCAAGACTGCGTGGAAACCCACTACTTCTGTGTGCATTTTCTTTTACTGCTCAGTCTTTGAGAAGAAGACTACAGTTTTACTGTGATGAACGATCAGGACTGTCTTTATGGACTATGAGAAAATTTTAGCTTTTGACCAACATTGTGTCGATAAGTGTGTTCATTTGATTTCTTTGTTATTGTAATTATGAAAATTTTTTCAAATCTGTATTGGCCACTGCCCAAAACAATTTGTACAATTTTTTGTGGGGAGCATGGGGGCTATGTAAGTAGGCTGTTTAGGTTTTTTTATTGGTAACGCCACGTAGCGCTCTGTATGAAAATCACTGGTTGTGTTGCGTGCAGTCTGTGGTTGGTTTGCATTGTTGTTGGCTATTGTAGTGTTGGGCAGTGGGCTGTTAACAGCGCATAGCGTGGCGCAGTTGCAGGTGAGCCGCCAGCAGTGGTGGATGTGGGGAGAGAGACGGCGGAATCTTGAGAGCGGACGATCTGGACGTGTGTCCATCAGAGACAGTAAATTTGTAATATTGGATATCATGGACTGATATATATATTACTACTTTTGAACATTATTAAGGTAAATACATTGTTTGTTCTCTATCAAAATCTTTCATTTGCTAACTATGCCTATCAGTAGTTAGTGCCTTCAGTAGTTTGAATCTGTTATTTAGCTGGCAGTAGTGGCGCTCGCTGTATTGCAGTAGTTCGAGTAACGAAGATTTTTGTGAGGTAAGTGATTTGTGAAACGTATAGGTTCTACATCTACATCTACATTTATACTCCGCAAGCCACCCAACGGTGTGTGGCGGAGGGCACTTTACATGCCACTGTCATTACCTCCCTTTCCTGTTCCAGTCGCGTATGGTTCGCGGGAAGAACGACTGTCTGAAAGCCTCCGTGCGCGCTCTAATCTCTCTAATTTTAAAATTCGTGATCTCCCCGGGAGGTATAATTAGGGGGAAGCAATATATTCGATACCCCATCCAGAAACGCACCATCTCGAAACCTGGCGAGCAAGCTACAGCGCGATGCAGATCGCCTCTCTTGCAGAGTCTGCCACTTCAGTTTGTTAAACATCTCCTTAACGCTATCACGGTTACCAAACAATCCTGTGACGCAACGCGCCGCTCTTCTTTGGATCTTCTCTATCTCCTCCGTCAATCCGATCTGGTACGGATCCCACACTGATGAGCAATACTCAAGTATAGGTCGAACGAGTGTTTTGTAACCCACCTCCTTTGTTGATGGACTACATTTTCTAAGGACTCTCCCAATGAATCTCAACCTGGTACCCGCCTTACCAACAATTAATTTTATATGATCGTTCCACTTCAAATCGTTCCGCACGCATACTCCCAGATATTTTACAGAAGTAACTGCTACGAGTGTTTGTTGCGCTATCATGTAATCATACAATAAAGGATCCTTCTTTCTATGTATTCGCAATACATTACATTTGTCTATGTTAAGGGTCAGTTGCCACTCCCTGCACCAAGTGCCTATCCGCTGCAGATCTTCCTGCATTTCGCTACAATTTTCTAATGCTGCAACTTCTCTGTATACTACAGCATCATCCGCGAAAAGCCGCATGGGACTTCCGACACTATCTACTAGGACATTTATATATATTGTGAAAAGCAATGGTCCCATAACACTCCCCTGTGGCACGCCAGAGGTTACTTTAACGTCTGTAGACGTCTCTCCATTGATAACAACATGCTGTGTTCTGTTTGCTAAAAACTCTTCAATCCAGCCACACAGCTGGTCTGATATTCCGTAGGCTCTTACTCTGTTTATCAGGCGACAGTGCGGAACTGTATCGAACGCCTTCCGGAAGCCAAGAAAAATAGCATCTACCTGGGAGCCAGTATCTAATATTTTCTGGGTCTCATGAACAAATAAAGCGAGTTGGGTCTCAAACGATCGCTGTTTCCGGAATCCATGTTGATTCCTACATAGTAGATTCATTGTTTCCAAAAACGACACGATACTCGAGCAAATAACATGTTCTAAAATTCTACAACAGATCGACGTCAGAGATATAGGTCTATAGTTTTGCGCATTTGCTCGACGACCCTTCTTGAAGACTGGGACTACCTGTGCTCTTTTCCAATCATTTGGAACCTTCCGTTCCTCTGGAGACTTGCGGTAGACGGCTGTTAGAAGGGGGGCAAGTTCTTTGGCGTACTCTGTGTAGAATCGAATTGGTATCCCGTCAGGTCCAGTGGACTTTCCTCTGTTCAGTTATTCCAGTTGCTTTTCTATTCCTTGGACACTTATTTCGATGTCAGCCATTTTTTCGTTTGTGCGAGGATTTAGAGAAGGAACTGGTCTTCGTCTGTGAAACAGCTTTGGAAAAAGGTGTTTAGTATTTCAGCTTTACGCGTGTCATCCTCTGTTTCAATGCCATCATCATCCCGGAGTATCTGGATATGCTGTTTCGAGCCACTTACTGATTTAACGTAAGACCAGAACTTCCTAGGATTTTCTGTCAAGTCGGTACATAGAATTTTACTTTCGAATTCACTGAACGCTTCACGCATAGCCCTCCTTACGCTAACTTCGCATCGTTTAGCTTCTGTTTGTCTGAGAGGTTTTGGCTGCGTTTAAACTTGCAGTGAAGCTCTCTTTGCTTTCGCAGTAGTTTCCTAACTTTGTTGTTGTACCACGGTGGGTTTTTCCCGTCCCTCACAGTTTTACTCGGCACGTACCTGTCTAAAACGCCTTTTACGATTGCCTTGAACTTTTTCCATAAACACTCAACATTGTCAGTGTCGGAACAGAAATTTTCGTTTTGATCTGTTAGGTGGTCTGAAATCTGCCTTCTATTACTCTTGCTAAACAGATAAACCTTCCTCCCTTTTTTTATATTCCTACTAACTTCCATATTCAGGGATGCTGCAACGGCCTTATGATCACTGACTCCCTGTTCTGTACATACAGAGTCGAAAAGTTCAGGTCTGTTTGTTATCAGTAGGTCCAAGACGTTATCTCCACGAGTCGGTTCTCTGTTTAATTGCTCGAGGTAATTTTCGGATAGTGCACTCAGTATAATGTCACTCGATGCTCTGTCCCTACCACCCGTCCTAAACATCTGAGTGTCTCAGTCTATATCTGGTAAATTGAAATTTCCACCTAAGACTATAATATGCTGAGAAAATTTATGTGAAATGTATTCCAGATTTTCTCTCAGTTGTTCTGCCACTAATGCTGCTGAGTCGGGAGGTCGGTAAAAGGAGCCAATTATTAACCTAGCTCGGTTGTAGAGTGTAACCTCCACCCATTATAATTCACAGGAACTATCCACTTCTATTTCACTACAGGATAATCTACTACTAACAGCGACGAACACTCCACCACCGGTTGCATGCAATCTGTCCTTTCTAAACAGCGTCTGTACCTTTGTAAAAATTTCGGCAGAATTTATCTCTGGCTTCAACCAGCTTTCTGTACCTATAACGATTTCGGCTTCGGTGCTTTCTATCAGCGCTTGAAGTTCCGGTACTTTACCAACGCAGCTTCGACAGTTTACTATTACAATACTGATTGCTGCTTGGTCCCCGCATGTCCTGACTTTGCCCTGCACCCGTTGAGGCTGTTGCCCTTTCTGTACTTGCCCAAGGCCATCTAACCTAAAAAACCGCCCGGCCCACGCCACACAACCCCTGCTACCCGTGTAGCCGCTTGTTGCGTGTAGTGGACTCCTGACCTATCCTGCGGAACCCGAAACCCCACCACCCTATGGCGCAAGTCGAGGAATCTGCAGCCCACACGGTCGCAGAACCGTCTCAGCATCTGATTCAGACCCTCCACTCGGCTCTGTACCAAAGGTCCGCAGTCAGTCCTGTCGACGATGCTGCAGATGGTGAGCTCTGCTTTCATCGCGCTAGGGAGACTGGCAGTCTTCACCAAATCAGATAGCCGCCGGAAGCCAGAGAGGATTTCCTCGGATCCATAGCGACACACATCATTGGTGCCGACATGAGCGACCACCTGCAGATGGGTGCACCCTGTACCCTTCATGGCATCCGGAAGGACCCTTTCCTCATCTGGAATGACTCCCCCCGGTATGCACACGGAGTGCACATTGGTTTCCTTCCCCTCTCTTGCTGCCATATCCCTAAGGGGCCCCATTACGCGCCTGACGTTGGAGCTCCCAACTACCAGTAAGCCCACCCTCTGCGACCGCCCGGATCTTGCAGACTGAGGGGCAACCTCTGGAACAGGACAACCAGCCATGTCAGGCCGAAGATCAGTATCAGCCTGAGACAGAGCCTGTAACTGGTTCGTCAGACAAACTGGAGAGGCCTTCCATTCAGCCCTCCGGAATGTCTTTCGCCCCCTGCCACACCTTGAGATGACCTCCCACTCTACCACAGGTGAGGGATCAGCCTCAATGCGGGCAGTATCCTGGGCAACCACAGTCGTAGTCCGATCGGGGGATGCGTGGGACGAGCTGGCCGTCCCCGACAAACCCCCATCCGGAACCCCACAGTGATGCCCATTGGCAACAGCCTCAAGCTGTGTGACCGAAGCCAACACTGCCTGAAGCTGGGAGCGAAGGGATGCCAACTCAGCCTGCATCCGAACACAGCAGTTGCAGTCCCTATCCGTGCTAAAAACTGTTGTGCAAAGAACGTCTGAACTAATCTACAGAGAGCGCAAACAAATCGGCACAAAATTTAAACGGTTATTAAAACACAAGATTGCCTAGTAAATGCAGTAATGCTGCTACTCGCGCACTGCTGACACACTGCTCGGCGGCGGAAGGAGACTACGCGATTTTACACTATTCAGGTACTAAAACGCGATGCTACAACTCTCAAATACTATAATACGCCCGAAACTTATGAATTAAACAATGCAAGTACCAAAAACACGAAAAGAAATTAAGAATTAAACTATGTAACAAATGAGTGAGCTAGGAGTATACGATTTGCTGCTGCAGCTGCTTATCCAACGACGGCAGGGAGCACACTGACTGTGACCAACCGACACTGGCCGTTCAAAACAAAAACAGAAGACAAACGACTACGCGAATTTACACTATTCAGGTACTAAAACGCGATGCTACAACTCTCAAATACTATAATACGCCAGAAATTTATGAATTAGACAATGCAAGTACCAAAAACACGCAAAGAAATTAAGAATTAAACTATGTAACAAATGAGTGAGCTAGGAGTAAACGACTTGCTGCTGCATCTGCTTATCCAACGACGGCAGGGAGCAGGTTAATTTAGTCAGGCCCATTCTCTTGTAGGGATTATTGAAAGTCGGATTGCGCTGCGCTAAAAAATATTGTGTGTCAGTTTAGAGTTAATCAGAATAAGTAAAGAGCGGAATGTCTGAGTACGTTCAGTTTTGCTCAGCTGTCTGAAAAGCAAATAATGTAAGAGGGTTATCAGCACAGTAATTCATTAAATTTTCTAAGGGGACGTTTCAGTGTGTGTGTGTGATGACCAAGGAAGTATCACAACATGGTGTTCGATAGAACATACATAGATATACATTAATATCCATGAGCATAGGCGTTTGTTGATAATTTCAGTGCAGATGAAGAATACATCCGATCTCTTTCAGCACTCAACAAAAAGCTGCTAGTAAATTTATTAAAGGAAAGTTGGCGCCATTTGCGTGGGACAGGTTGAAAACTTCAACCACATGAGTAGCATGCCTGGGTTGACGAGGCGGTTAAGGCGGCCGCTCGTGTGCAGCAGGAAAAACCCATCCATAACTGTTTGTCACTAATTTTCACTTGTCACCCTTGTGTTAATTTCAGGGTTCAGTTCTGGCTGAGTTCTTCTGGCCTCTTAAAATCTTCTAACATACTGTTGTTCGACGCAGATTACTGCTACTAGTGTACTGTAACATATATCATTATTCTATGCCTACAAGTTATTTACTCAATGCAATGTTTCTTACATTATGCTAATCATGATTCCATGTGTTGTACCTGCTCTATTATTTCAATAAAAGAATTGTTTTGCACAATTACGTTGTCCAGTGACATTAATATAACTACCTGTCAGAAGCCTGAAGAAGCCCATGTTGCAGTGAGGACCACTGCGCAGGAAGAGAGAAAATAAGATATTCCATGGTATTTAGAGACAGGTGATGCCACGCTGACTTCAGTGCCATGGCGAACTGCATTGAGGTTTTCGGTTCAGGATCCATGAGGCGAGAAGCCCAATCGAGTTGGTCTTACAGATTCTGCATCTGATTTAAATCTGTGGGCTTTGATGACCAAGGAAGGATGGTAAACTCAGCTTGGAGCTCTTTCAACCACACGTACACTGAAACTGTGTGATGCATTGCATTGTTCTGCTGGTAGATGCCATCATGCCAAGGAGGTACAAACTGCATGTAGGGATGGATGTGGTCTTCAAAGATTGATGCATACTTGTGTTAATCTGTTGTGTTTTGCAAAATGACGAGTCACCCAGGGAATGCCATGAAGACAATTGTTAGACCATGTAAACATTCCACAGAATGTAACACAAACACCTCCAGACCTGGAACCTTTGCTTTCTACTGTTTTAAGTCATACACGCCAACACCCATTGGTTTGTTGGAGCATAGAACGTGATTCATATGATAAAACCATGTATGGCCACTTAGTGGATGTCCCGTAGTGGTGTCGCCGATAAAGAGCAGCTAGCATGAGTGCATGGACTAGGCGCCTGCTGCAGAGGCCTATACACAGCAACATTTGCTGCACACTCGTTGAGGAGACGCTGTTGGTATCCCCTTGCTTCATCATGGTAGTCAGGTGCTCAACAGCTATACGTCTATCCACCCAAACACATCTCCACAGCTGTAGTTGGCCCTTATCTGGTATGGCCTTCGATGCACAGCAGCTGCCTTGGCGCCGGTTTTGGATAGCACCAATTTGTTATGTAAGGCGTACTGGAAGCATGGACCCACCAGGTGAGCTGAGAGCACTAATGCACTGTTTCCTGGACTCAGGTAGGCGCGCCGGTTCCGAATCTAGTCCGCCTGGCGGATTAACGAGGAGGGTCCCATTTGCCAGCCAGCCTGGATGTGGCTTTTAGTAGGTTTTCCACATCCCACTAGGTGAATACTGGGCTCGTCTCCACTTCCCGCCTCAGTTACAAGACTCACAGACATATGAACACGTCCACTCTCTACCGTCAGTTACACTAGATGCAGACAGCTGGGGTACACTAATTCCTTCTAGAGGGTATGGGGGCGGCAGGAAGGGCACCCAGCTACCCCTTCACATGAAACTTGACAAATCTTCTCCTAAACACGCCAACCCTGCAATTGCGGGATAAAGACATCAGAAAGGAAAGTTGAAACGGCAACCATGGCGGCACACTGTATTGGAAATGCTTCCATTCTTGGCCTGAAAGGCGATGATCATGCTCTTATGGATGTCGGATAAACCGTCCCGTTTCCACATATCAACAATGGCTGCTCTGTTAGCCACTTCCCTCTGACACGGTTTATATACCTCGCACAGCTAGTACTTCCAGCTGCCGCCTGCGAGTGATAACTGGAGATGGACGTCGGACGTAACTGCTGGTAGCATTAATATTAGTGGACAGTGTTTTCGCTCCGTCGTGTAACTTTTACTCTAACTATCCTTGCTACAACTTTTAACATTAGATCACATCATTAACGAAACTACATTTCCTTTTCCTTCTTTTTCTTTGCATTGTCACGTACTTTTAGGTTCTTCGTAAGTTTGATTCTGTATGCCACCTGTTGATTATTGCATAATCTGCAAATTCAGTGTCCAAGCTTCTTCTGTGTACTGTTAGATGTGTATGTTCTAGCATTGCTGTCTGACAGCTTCTGCATCTAATGACCCTCCTATTTCGGACACTTTAGCATATATTCTGCAAATCTGTCCATTCTAGTGGCAGAGACTTTCTTAGACTTGTATGGCCATCATTCCTCTTCAGCAGTTCTTCATCTAGATTTGGTTCACTTGATTGTATATTTCTTGTTACACCAAATACTGATGTCTGCAGCTTCTCCATCTTCAATATCTACTTGCAAGGTCGCGACTCATTTCCGTCTTCCACCCGAGACTGGTAGTTTTAAAAACTTCAATATATTATTTTGTTTAGAAAGTTTTGTTCACATTCATCAATCTTTTTCTGAAGTTTCTCTAATTTCTACTCCTTGACGTCAGAGGGTTATTTCACTTTTTGTATAGCTGTTGACGATTTGTGCAGCCCTCTCGTCTCTCTTTCCAGCATTCCCAGCCAGAAGTGTAATTAAGAGGTCCTCTCTCTTCTTGTCCACATTTTTTTTAAGTCTGCTTCAAATCGGACGCTGGAACGGCACCGTCGTCCACACCACTTGAAGTTTCACCTTGCATACTTACTTCCACCTAGAAATTTTTGACCCTTCCTTGTTTTTTCGACATGTAATGTTCACAGTAGAACTAACTGCGACACCCTTCTTACACACCGCATATCTCTCTGTTTTCCTGTTGCTGCATTTTCACTAATTTTCTAGCTACTGGAGGGTCTTTGTTTGTTTTTCTGCTTTATCCGCATTATACTGAAATGTGCGAAAGATGTGAGAAGCGACATGGTACACGTTGCTTACAGTAAAACGTATTATAGTTTATTGAACAATCACAATAGTGAACTGAAATACCGTGAAGATTTGAGACGAGAAGATTCTCCATAGCAACTTGCTTTACTTTTCTAAGACAGTAATACGTAAAGAAGAACTGTTTCAGATAAACGCTGTTAACTTCCGCAAAGCAAAAGCGCTGTTTCTCCTTTCTAGAAGAAAATATCTATCCCTGGAGGGCGCTGAACACACGGAACCTTGTATGGTGAAGACGTTTGCCACTTTTCCCTCGAGAGAACCAAACGAACGATATTCGTAAAGCAGGACTTCAATTGGTTAATTCGTTTACATTTTCTTTTACTCACTCATGGAAGCTATGGCATACGTATGCAGAAATAAGTGCTAATTTAGGAGGAGAGGGGACTAGTTTATGCCTTTATGTTTTAATAATGTCGAGATGATAGACCAAATCGGAATTTATTCATAGGTCTCATATACGGATTTTCAAGTAATATGTTCCTTCATTTTGATCGTCTGTAGATACGCGTGTGTGGTATGTGTAACTGGAGAGGGTGCAGAGATAACACGTCAAAGAATATTGATGGAGTTTCCTTAAGAAGAGCACCACTAGGCTCGTCCATCCATCTTCCGGAGACGGCTGACGTTCACGCCTCATTGCAAGCATTCATATCTGCTATTGTTCACATGTATCTCCAGACAAACAAACTGTACAAAAAAGTCATATGGGGTATCCCACAAACAAGCGTAGCCCAGATAAAGCAGGAAGTATATAGTTGCTGTAGTATTACAGAAGCTCACCGGACAAAAATTAGTCACCGCTATAGAAATCATTACAAGCTTCAATTAGTACCGCATAGTTCCACCCCTGGATTTGATAATCACCTTGGTTCTCTAGGAAGTGAGACAATTAGGTTGTGCAAGTAGGCTGCATCCAGCATAAGCCATTCGATCGAGCAATTCCACCAAATTGCAGGGATGGTGTTGTAGGCTTTATACCCGCTGTTCCAACACGTCCCACATGTTCTATGGGGTTCAAAGCAGGCGATTTGCATGCCAGTCGAGATGTGGCGGGAGAGTTCAGAAAACGAATCACATATTCTTCCAGCCGATGAACTTAGCTGTGGTCATTTTTGTGTGCCTGTGTGACCAATGACCTCTTGCAAAGTGATCACTCCAAATGTCCGTGCCGAGCAGTTCCGGTCGTAATGCTCTCTCCGCTTCCTCTCCGTAAGCATCCTTTTTCGAACGCAATTCTGACGTTGTCTGTCATGGCCACGAGTGTTACACTGCTGTTCGTAGACATGGTGAACATTCTGATGCGAAACACCAAAAAATCCACTACCTCATACACCAAACTGCCATGGGCAAGGCCAAACACGGTTGTCCTATTTTATTACACCGTCACATACTCACATTTACCCACGCCATCTATAAAGGTTTAACGATTCGTCAGTATGTCCGCACTGGAATGACTATACTTTGTCCAGTCAGCTCAGTTTGAGGTTTCGAGCTATACGCAATAATATTTACGAGAATATTGCAGATTTTTGCGAAAGTTCTAAGACTTCAATAATTTATTTACTTTACCGAAATTAATTCTAGTGAATTCGTTATTTGAACACTTCTTGCTGTGTAATGCCACGGTCACACCAAACATCCAGTGAAATCAACAGCATCGAATGTCTAATCTCCCTTCTGGTCATCACTAGTGTGCACTAGGCAATGTACTAGCCCTTCGTTTACATACAAGTCATCGTCTTGTGGTAATTGTAAACCAGTTTGACGGAACAAAACGTCGTGCTTCCGGCAGAGAATAATTCTCAACAAGCGGCTGCAATCATTGTCTTATCGTCTTTCAGACATTAGTAGTTTTGTTGGTTTTGGACAGTTCTTCATTTATTTCCGATTCAAACTGTATGTCTACATACAACGTCGTCTATAGACTGTGCTTCGCATTCCGTGTATCTCAACATGTTTTCTCGTGTAAGACTTCATCCATTTGTACTTTGTCCCGGAATAACTAAATACACGCCTCATACGAAGATATTTCCATAGATTTTTTTCCTCACTTCTCCTGTCAAAATTCTGATACAGAATTCGTCAGTTTAATTTTAAATTCGTAAGAACAATCCTTATTGTAAAAAAAAAAAGAAAAACCTTCTTTATCTACGGTAATCTGATTCTGACCATCTGGTTCTGATGAAATGTTCTGAAATCTAGCAGTATACGATAAAAGAGGTCATCTACTGCCGCATGGTCTCAGGCGCATTGCCACGGTTCGCACGCCTCCCCCTGTCTGAGGTTCGAGTCCTCCCGCGGGCATGGGTATGTGTGTTGTCCTTAGCGTAAGTCAGTTTATGTTAGATTAAGTAGTGTGCGAGCCTAGGGACCGATGGTCTCAGCAATTTGGTCCCATAGAACTTACCAAAAGTTTCGAAAAAATTTTTCTTCCACGACTTACGCCGCACGTTTGCCATTACTACTGTTTAAGATGTGTTACGGTGTTTGAAGTTGTTTGAAGTTACAAATTATGAATCTAATGTCAAATGAGTCGTTATGAAATAACGTGTGTGCAATTAATAACGTAAGTGTTAATTTGAACTGTAAAATGGTTTTCTCCAAACGACTTTCTAAAGCAGCCGTGTGGATCATCTTCCGTTTAAACGGATATAACGCCATGATACATCGCTAGAAAATTCGCTACTTTTACTACTTTGTTTATATTTCATTCAAAGTAAGTGAGATATTCAAGGAGTCTTCTTTTTCACTTCAACAGATAAGAAAAAGGTAGATGAATTCTGAACAGCTGCGTTATTTTGTATACGATCTGCGAAAAGGTCGTCCCACAGCTATAGCCACACGTGAAAACATCGATATAATTGTAAGGTTTAGTTCATTTGAAGACGTTCATGACGTTCTACTGCGGAAAGAGTTGTGGAATACAATGAATTATTTTTGCCACAGCCACTTTATGGGCTCTTCTGCATATTTATTCACATGATAAGCTTTCGAGACATTCATTCTAACTGTAAAATGATACGCGTCTTGTATGTATGATAGACAAACTTTAGACAAAATCATAAAGAGACCATCACGAAAACTCCATATATGAAAATGAAGCGTGGGTGGGAAAGATTTCTACAGTGCATGTTTCAAGAACGGATGCAATTCACTTAAAAAACTGGAATAGTACGAATAGTCGGAACGCACAAAAAAGTATCTTCAGCTAAGCCGTATTACTCTGTTGTAATTTTTGGTCACTCTACGTAACATCTGATATTGAGGATGCATGTCAGGAAATCAATCATGTGAATAAATAACCAAGAAATTCAATGTTTGCGGACATATTCTAACAGTTGATTTGTTTTTCCGTGCGTTGTTTTATTTCTCATGGCCTGTTGTTTATCATTATTGGCCTCTTACCTGGTGCATCCAACCGTAGATGTCGAAATAGTTGCAGGTCAGTGAACCTCGGGGAGGTAGGCAACCTGTATTTGAATGTCTCTCTTTTTGCTACTTTGCACACGATTTAGCACGAAGTTGACGAAATCGGAGATTTACAAATGAAGTTTACACTACTGGCCATTAAAATTGCTACACAAAGAAGAAATGCAGATGATAAACGCGTATTCATTGGACATCTATATTGTACTAGAATTGACATGTGATTACAATATCACGCAATCTCGGTGCATAGATGCAGAGAAATCAGTACCCAGAACAACCACCTCTGGCCGTAATAAAGGCATTGATACGCCTGTGCATTGAGTAAAACAGAGCTTGGATGGCGTGTGCAGGTACAGCCGCCCATGCAGCTTCAACACGAAACCACAGTTCATCAAGAGTAGTGACTGGCGTATTGTGACGAGCCAGTTACTCTGCCACCATTGACCAGACGTTTTCAATTGGTGAGAGATCTGGAGAATGTGCTGGCCAGGGCAGCAGTTAAACATTTTCTGTATCCAGAGATCCTGTACAGGACCTGCAATATGCGGTCGTGCATCATCCTGCTGAAATGTAGGGTTTCGCAGGGATCGAATGAAGGGTAGAGCCACGGGTCGTAACACATCTGAAGTGTAACGTCCACTGTTCAAAGTGTCGTCTATGCGAACAAGAGGTGACCGACTCGTGTAACCAATGGCACCCCATATCATCACGACGGGTGATACGCCAGTATGGCGATGACGAATACACGCTTCAAATGTGCGTTCACCGCGATGTCGCCAAACACGGATGTGACCATCATGATGCTGTAAACAGGACCTGGATTCATCCGAAAAATGACGTTTTGCCATTCGTGCACCCTGGCACGGCGTTCCGTATTGCCCTCCTGAACCCACCGATTCCATATTCTGCTAAAAGTCATTGGATCTCGACCAACGCGAGCAGCAATGTCACGATACGGTAAACCGCAATCGCGATAGGCTACAATCCGACCTTTATCAAAGGCGGAAACGCGATGGTACGCGTTTCTCCTCCTTACACGAGGCATCACAACCACGTTTCATCAGGCAACGCCGGTCAACTGTTTTTGTATGAGAAATCGGTTGGAAACTTTCCTCATGTCAGCACGTTTTAGGTGTCGCCACCGGCGCCAACCTTGTGTGAATGCTCTGAAAAGCTAATCATTTGTAGATCACAGCATCCTCTTCCTGTTTGTTAAATTTCGCGTCTGTAGCACGTCATCTTCGTGGTGTAGCAATTTTAATGGACAGTAGTGTATTTTTAAGACGAAATTGAAAGAAAATATTTAATGATGTACATAGGTGCACCTCGACACCATTGTCGTCCGAGGGAGACTTGGAATTTCAATACAGCCTAGCATCTTCAGGCAGTATACCGTCCTAGTAAAGGCCTGACGTTTACAGACTGAACCCTAATTTCACCGAAGAAAGTTCAGAGTTTGTTCAGGAATATTTTCTGAGTATTTTGATATAAGGGATCCATGGTTTCCGATGGCTCGTTACACAGTAATTATTACGATTTATTCGGTTTGCTGTCCCAGTTTGTTTCTGTGGAAATATATTTAGAACGGTGAAACGGCGTGTAATAATCCACCACCACACGTTGTAACCTCCCTACAAAAATTTTAAAAGAAAAAGGACGATACTAATTAGAAATGCTGATGGACATTAAAGAAAATTCAATTAAACCGAAACATCGGTCTTTGGCCCTGTGTAAAACAATCAGAATTAAAGTCTTACCTCAGAATAAATGGATGTCACATATCTGCTCTTGTTGTTGCGCACCGCTTGGAGGAACTGCATTGCAAATAATAATATTCTCTTTTTTTGTGATTCTAGTGAAATTTTTCTTCAAAAGAAGTGGAATGAAATGGGAAGTGCAACGAGATCTTTAGTTCAAAAAAATTAAACTTTTGAGAAAATGCTTTTGAAATAAAAAATTATTATTGGGAGACTTGTTGGAGAATAATTACAATAAATAAAATTTTTCATTATCTAATGATTATATTAATTAACAGTATACCTTATTCCTCATCTTGACCATTGTTGCCGACCGCCTACATCACACAACCGCACTGGGCTGCTACTACTGACCGACCGCTCTGCATGACGACTACGGACTGAGTACTGCTCTCAACTAGACAGAGCTACAGACTCGCAACGACTGACTGACTGCTACTCTGCATAGCGACAACTAACTCGCAAAGACTACTACTGACTGAGAACCGCTCGCAACACTCGCGCGGTCAAGCGCATACTCTCTGGTCACAGATGCTACAATGCCTCGCCATCGCTGCTGCGTTACATACGTGTTTCATAACCCTCCACTCGGGGGGCAAAAATTTGGCAGCGATGGTGAGTCATTTGGACTTGCCAAGCGCGGCAAAATTTTTCTTTAATTAACAAAATCCTACAACTTACAGAATATTTAAATGTTGTGCACACGCACTAAGTACAAAATATATCAGACAAGGACAAAATGTGAATACTAAACATAGTAGCAAATCAGAAAAAGTATATACAAACTTTTTGACAGATAAAGTGCACAGGCACTGAAAAAATTCTTTAGCATATGCAGAACAAATAAACAGACTGGCAAGAATAATTAGATGTAGTACATAAAGTAAATGTTGTGCACATGCACTAAGTACAAAATATATCAGACAAAGACAAAATGTGAGTACAAAACATAGTAGCAAATCAGAAAAGTATATACAAACTTTTTGACAGATAAAGTGCACAGGCACTGAAAAAATTCTTTAGCATATGCAGAACAAATAAACAGACTGGCAAAAAATATTATGTTGACAAGTGTACATGCACTGAAAAATGTCTTTAGCATTGTCACAACAAATAAACATAATGGCAAAAAAAATTTATGTCCAAAGTGCACATGCACTGAAAAATGTCTTTAGTATTTTCACAACAAATAAACATAATAGCAAACATCATGTCGACCAGTGACATAAGTGTACTTACACTGGAGTTTAGCGAATCGAAAAATGTATAACCTATGAACATAAATGATGTTACCAAAAAAAAAATTTTTTTTTTTTTTTTTTTTATGTGACAAGAATCAGGATAGGAAAGGGAAGGATTGCATCATGGTTGTAGCACTTTAGATTGCACACAGCTGCTCTGAAAGTCCATATCTTTCCACAGTAGTACAACACCAAGTGACACAACTTGAAGTTCTTTTCCCATCAGAATTTATCAGTGTAGCCAAGACACTGAACTGTCGTAGTAATGTTCCATGTTTTCATTTTGGCAGTACATTAGGTACACCAAACAGTGGGACCATAATAATGTCTTCATCGCTCATGGTGGTGGACAGCATGTCGTGTCAACACCACACTCTTACAAGGCACACCAACGTAGAATTAGTGCAAAACCAAATATAGTGCTCCATGATCACTGGGATAAACAGGACAAATGGACATTGCAGTAATTCAGGGTAGTCAGCTTATGAGGTGAAGGACATCAAGTCACATAATATTGACAATTACAGTCTTCATTGATAGTTCGTGGCATTCATAGCCCAGTTATTGAACATTTCTGTACCAAGTATGTAGTATTACAGAAAAATGTTCATTAATTGTTTTACATAGAATCAGTAGCCTTCTTTTCCTGGTTACAAAATATTATGAAATAATCGCATTCTTTTCAGTTACAGAGTATAATCAAGAATCATTAACCTTCTCCTAATTACAGTTAATTAATCATTTGTCTTTAATTAATCATTTGTCTAATTACAGTTAATTAATCATTTGTATAATTACAGTTAATTAATCATTTGTCGTTAATTAATCATTTGTCTAATTACAGTTAATTAATCATTTGTCGTTAATTAATCATTTGTCTAATTACAGTTAATTAATTAATCATTTGTCATTTCAATATACTAAGAATTATTAGCCTTAATTAATTACAAAGCATTATTAAACAGTACCATAGTTAATTAATTATGTGTCATTCCAATCTATTAAGAATCATTAGTCTTTTCCTAATTACAAAGCATTATGAAACAGTCACATTCATTTCCAAATACAAAGTATGAACATTGAAAACAAGAGTTAATTAATGGCATAATTAATAACAATTTCGTTGATTGACATTAATTATTGGCACTCAGTGGCCATCAAGTATTGAATAGAATAAAACATAGTTCATCATTCAGTATTATTCAGATCATTACAAAGTCATTATTAAAAATCAGTTAATTACAGTCAAATCATTAGTAATCACAGGCATTACAATAAACAGTGGCAGTTATTAGCTAGTGACAAAGCATTATTTTGAATATAGTCTCATTAAGAGGTCATTACTCGAGTGACATGCTATTCAGAGTTGATCAGTATTATTCAGAATTATCATAAACTAGTGACATTATGTGGGACTGGTAATACATTTTTTTGGTAGCAATGCATTGCGTTGGGATCGATAATTAATTGCTGAGGCATAATACTTTTTGCTTTTGACCTATTGCTGCAAATGAGGATAGGTAACGTCATTCGTCATGAGTCAGCTGTAGCAAGATTATGTAACAAGGCAGTACATGTGATCACATTTATAAATGATAAACACAAATGGGTAAAAAATATAAAAATGCAAGTACTAGAACAGGTATAATAAGTAACAGGTTTAGTAAGTGTCATGAAAAACTTCTCCTGGAAAAAATACAAAAAACGGATTATTGACCTGAAAGAAGAAACGCACACTATGCTGAAAAGTAGTGAACTTCGAATTAACAAGTAGTGAAATGTGTATAAAATGTGTTCCATAGCTGTCCTTTCCAAAACTTTCCGTCATCCTACTATGCAATGTAACACCTGCTGTCAAAGCAAACTGCAACAAATACTTAAATAACTACGTAGCATAAATACATTACTTCAACATTATCCTCATCTGTAAAAAAAAAACTTCATTATCCATATCATCATAACTTCACCATTATCATCACCTGTAGAGAAAAACTTCATTATTCATAATACCATTTCCTTCATCATTATTCATCAGTATTCACTATCATCTGCAAAAAATCACTTCATTACTCATTACCTAACTATTCCTTATCTCTAGCATATTTCATCACTAAAACTAAGATGTGTAGTTCTCTCTGACAGCCTGCATCAATCACCTTGTATTCTGAAAGAAAAAATTAGTTAAGACTGCTATTCTGTGATGAGTATAGTATAGTCTTGTTAATGCTTGTTAATCCTGATCCCTTTACTCTTCCTCATAAAGTTATTGCATCTCCTTTCGTTTATTCCGTAGGTGAAATTCCCATTTATGTTAAATTTATTTCTTAGAATCATCATTCCTTTCTGAAATTGATGAACAAAGATTAATGTCTTGCATTTAAATCCTATACCCACTAAATAATGACTGGTTTATGGTGACACAATTAACCATACAGCATAACATGACAGAAAACGTAATATGTCCAAGACATTGACGGTGTTCGGATGCGAAAAAATGTACACAGAATAATACAATGCAGTAGCAAAAAAAAATGTGAAACAGTCACGATGTTGAGATGTCATAAGGCAAAAAAAAAAATGTCAAAGTCGACTGGTGTGTGTTATATCTTAACTATTTCATAGTGCATACAAACAAAACTGGAGTACAGTCATATACACAAAAAAATGGAAAATGTGCACGGTCTGATGTGTAACGACAAGAAAAGCGACCTGCTAACCTTACCTTGCCGGGCACTTGCCAAGAAAAAAAAAAATACGATAATCATCAATAATTAGCCAGGTGAATTAATTGCATTAGTAAATGGCATCATAGTGTGTTGAATCATACAGTGGTTTCACTCAATAAACGGTTTAATGTTTGAGATATGGTGATTGCCTTTCGATTTTCTGGTTCTCAAAGTTTCGACGTGTACAACATTGGGGTGAGGGATACTGCGAATCCGATACGGACCTGCGTATAGAAGTTCAAATTTACTGCACTTACCTTTTAATTTGCTGGATAAATAGTGTGTACGTACTAATATCTTCTGTCCAACGTGAAAGTCGCGGCGTGTACAAACCTGTTTTTGCTGTCTTCTCCGGCGCTCTGCGGCACGTTTGATGTTGTTCAGCGCAATGTCAATTATTTCGTGGTGTCGTAGGCGACGATTTTTGGGGAATTCTATTAATTCTTTAAATTTGTTCGGTGGTTCAACGTTTTTCAGTATAACAGTCGGAGATAGCATAGTGGATTCATTTGGAATGCAATTAATTACATCTTGGAATGAGAGTATGTGTGTATCCCAATCAATATGTCTTTTGTGGCAGTATATTCTGCACAGCTTACCAATTTCCTTCATTAATCTTTCACAAGGGTTCGAAGAAGCGTGGTACTTGGATATATAGATCGGAGAAATGTTTCTAGCTCGTAACATGCGTGTCCATACACTACTACGAAATTGAGATCCATTATCAGAAATTACTTTCATTACATGCCCTACATGAGATAGAAAATGTTTTACAAATGCTTTCGAAACAGTTTTAGCAGTAGCTTTGCGTAACGGAGTGAAAGTAACAAATGTTGAAGTGAGTTCAACAGCGACAAAGATGTAGCAAAAACATGGTAGTGAGGTCGGACATGTTCTTTTGTGTTCCGATTCTACTTTGTTACTATCCGTAATAGTTTGCACGTGTCAAAATTAATCATTTGCTGAAAAACATTTGTTTGTGTTTTGTGAGTGTCGTAAATTGGTAGTGACAGCAGAAGACAACACAGCTGACGGACAGAAGCATTAGCTCGCGCAGCTGACCAAAGCATGTGAAAAAAAAAAGAATACTATGTCTCGTAATGACGACGAAATGAAATTTTCAAATGCAACTTGTTGAATGTACATGACGCTGAAATTTGCTTTGCAGAAGTTGGTTGCGATGTCTTGCTGATTGTTGCCGAGAGAACGCGATAGTGCGTCTGCTATAACATTTTGTGTGCCGGGAATATGAACAATCGTAAAATTAAATTCTTGTAAATATAGTTTCCATCTACTTAATCTGTCGTGAGTAAATTTAGCTGAAAGCAAAAATTGTATAGCTCTATGGTCTGTGTAAACGGTGGTATGTCTGCCATAAAGAAAGTGCCGAAATCTCGTAAAAGCCCATACAACACATAATGTTTCCAGTTCTGTAACGGAATAATTTCGTTCAGCAGGTGACAAAATGCGACTTGCAAATGCGATGTTTTTAATTACTGTAGAACCATCTTCTTCAATTTCCTGAAAAATATGTACACCTAAAGCGGTGTTAGAGCTGTCAGTGGCAATGGAAAAATTTCTGGTGAGATCTGGGTGCGATAAAAGTAGAGCATTCAATAAAGCATGTTTCAAATAACATTCTCGTGAACAAAATTCTGCGTGTCAAAAGTAATGTTTGCGTTACTGTAGTATGCAATCTGTGCTGTATCTGGTTAAATTCTATCGTTCGTCCTGTTATTTACGGGAGGATGCTGTGGCATATCCACTATATGAACTGTTCTGTTATTTCTTACTGACGTGTTACGCTATGGATGACACCTATTGTCTGTTCCATTCATGATTATTTGTTGTTGCTGATGTTGTTGCTGCTCATAAGATCGACTGTTATTAAATGTACGCTGAAAATTGTGCTCATCATTCTTTTTACGTCTGTCCTAATAATCATTCCTATACGGTGTATTGCGATAGGAATTGAAATAGAGTGTTGTCTGTACGTAGTTATTTCTTTGCTGCCATGCGTTACTATTTGTTGGAGCTGAGACTATACATGCACGCGGCGAAACATTAAAGTTTGGTTGACCTTGTAGACTGCATTGTTGGTTAGGTATGCTAAGCGGCTGACTTTCATGCTATTGTGGTGGAAAACGTCTATTGTTACCAAAAAATGCGTTTGCTGTTAATTTTACTTTTACACATACTGATGATTACGATTTTATCTGTAATTAAAATTACGGCGGTAGTTATCATTACGGGAGTGCCTACTGAAAATTGTCACATTCGGTAAAAGTTTGTCACATCGGATATTCATTACATGTTTCTTAATACTACAAAGAGCAATAGTTAAAGAGCAGTTTGGATAGATATAAAGGATAGTAGAAGAGAAGGCAGCAGTGCAGAAAACTAAAGATGAAACAGCACTACTACAGCTCGGGGCCCTATGCTCGCTACGGCACATATTCATTAAAGCGTAATGAATCCCCTGAGGTCGATTACGCACTGCAAATAAATTTCAGCTTTTGTGTTATAGGCAATGGCGGTAAAATTCCAAAAGTAAATCGCTGTATTCTTGCTAATTCCAGTTTCTGCATAATACGTAATGCTGATGAAAATACAATAGCAAATTGTCGCCTCTGGTTCAAAGCTAGTTTCTGCATTACGGGTAATAGCGGTGAATGTACAAAGATAAATTGTCGTATACAGTGCAAATCGTGTACCTGTACGCTGTCATTATTAAATTCCTTACATTTTCTTACAAATGCAAATTGCTCGAAATCTACGTTCTCGTCACTGAATTTGAGAACACGTTCAGGTTTGTGTGAAAGTCTATTCGTCTGTGTCGTTTCGTACTTCAAGTTACGTAGCTTTTCAGATTTTAAGTCGCGTGGCTTTTCGGATTTTACGTCTCGTAGTCTCTGTAAATTACTCACATTATACGCGCTGCGTGACTCTGACACATGTTCATAAAGTGGCGTCTGTTGTGGTATGTTATTAACTGACATGTTTTTCATCTCTGTTACTTCTTGTTGTAAATTTGATAACTTCCGACGTAACGTGTTGTTAGATGAATCGATTTCATTAATTGTCAGCTGTAAATTTTGAAATTCAGGTGTTTGGATAAAAGAAACCGGTGCAGTATCGTCTGATTTATTATCATTAGTATTTTCGATAACATCAATACGACTGGCCAATTCATCACATTTTTCAGTCAGTATTTTAACCTGATCATCGGTTTTAGAATCAGACGCATTAATCTGTTTTTGCAACTTGCGCGTAGTTTCGCTCAGTTTTTTAACATCAGCTTTGATGACATCGCAATCCTGTGTTAGATCTAGTTGTTCGAATCTATCTGTCACTGTTTGAATATTTACTGTGTGTGCATCCGTTTTTGCTTTAAGATCAGAAATTTCATCCCGTAATTCCGCGTTCAATTGTTCTATGGTATTAATTTTGTCGGACACTGTAGTAATATTATTGTCTACATACGTCTTCGCTTTCGCGAATATTTTACGTTTGTCCTCTTGTCTCTGTGCAGTGATTGTTTCCATGACTTGTCGTTTTACTTTGTTTTGATCTTGAATAAATCTGCGGAAACGCGCATCACTGTTCTGTATGTGCTGACTAAAGCGCTCGTTAATCTGAGTGTTCTGCTGTTCGAATTTCGCGTCTATCTTTGCGTCCATAGTGCGCGAAAGTTCTACCGTCATTGCTTTAAACTCGTCCCGTAATTGTGCAGCTTTTTCAGAGCATTGTTTAGCGACTCCGCTAATTTCGTCTCTGAGTGTTTCTGTTGCGGCTGTTTGCATTTCTCTTAATTCTTGCGCAACAGACTTAATTTCTTCGCTATTTTTTTGAGAACAAGCCTCAATTTCCACGCGCAATTGTTCCTTAGTGTCATGGCACTGCGCGGCAACGTCTCTAATTTGTTCACTAAGTTTGTCTTGTTTTTTGTCATTATTGTCAAGTTTTTCGTTCTGTTGTTTGAAATTTTCATCGATTTTATTAAATCTTTCATTAAACTGTTTGAAATTTTCACTCTGTTGTTGTAGCAATCTTACCATAATTTGTTCAAAGCCAAAGTTAGCGTTTATACTCTCTGTGCTGTTTAGTGGTGGATCTGGAACTCTCTCGCTTACTGTAACCATTTGGTTATTCTGAGATTTACAAAAAGGTTTGTCAGTCGGATGTACATTGTCAGACGTTATTTCGGAATTAAATAAATCCGTCGTACTTTCACTACACTGACCATTTTCATTCGAAAAATTTGTTTGTATGTTACTTGAATTTTCCAGATCGGGTGTGTTAAGCTGGGCAGCGCTCATTACAATAGAGCGTCCCGCGTCATCAATTGTCGTCAAATTAACAGACGAGACAATTGAGTTCGCTTGTTCATCATTAATATAAAAGTCATCACTAGTGGTTATAATGCACTGATTGTTAGTGGACGCAGGATTGTCATCATCACACTGCGTGTCGTAATTACTATCGGTCACGCTGTTTAAGTCGGTAATTTCATTCACAATACTTCGCGATACACTATTCACAGTCTTTCGCGGCATTTTTACAATAGTCAAAATTTTTCACAAAAATAAATAAGCACAATGCAAAAGCAACACACAAATACAACAAAGCAACAAATTGCCGTTGACCTGTAGAGAGAAAGTCACAATATTATTAAAAGCGTTGCGCTAAATCCTAATTATATCTAAGCAAACAAGAGCAGATATCTGACTGTTGCTCAAAAGACTCTCAACGAAATACGATCCTGGACTGGGTGTCGCCAAGTGTAACCTCCCTACAAAAATTTTAAAAGAAAAAGGACGATACTAATTAGAAATGCTGATGGACATTAAAGAAAATTCAATTAAACCGAAACATCGGTCTTTGGCCCTGTGTAAAACAATCAGAATTAAAGTCTTACCTCAGAATAAATGGATGTCACATATCTGCTCTTGTTGTTGCGCACCGCTTGGAGGAACTGCATTGCAAATAATAATATTCTCTTTTTTTGTGATTCTAGTGAAATTTTTCTTCAAAAGAAGTGGAATGAAATGGGAAGTGCAACGAGATCTTTAGTTCAAAAAAATTAAACTTTTGAGAAAATGCTTTTGAAATAAAAAATTATTATTGGGAGACTTGTTGGAGAATAATTACAATAAATAAAATTTTTCATTATCTAATGATTATATTAATTAACAGTATACCTTATTCCTCATCTTGACCATTGTTGCCGACCGCCTACATCACACAACCGCACTGGGCTGCTACTACTGACCGACCGCTCTGCATGACGACTACGGACTGAGTACTGCTCTCAACTAGACAGAGCTACAGACTCGCAACGACTGACTGACTGCTACTCTGCATAGCGACAACTAACTCGCAAAGACTACTACTGACTGAGAACCGCTCGCAACACTCGCGCGGTCAAGCGCATACTCTCTGGTCACAGATGCTACAATGCCTCGCCATCGCTGCTGCGTTACATACGTGTTTCAACGTACAGTACAATGTGCTGGGCAGTGCAATTGCTCTCAGACGAAACACTGTACTCTGATGTGAATGCCACCGCTGGGGGAAAAGCCCGCTGTGCCGCTCTCCCATTGCATTCAGTGGTTCTGATGGCAAGGTGCATATCAGCCAATAATTTATCAGTGAATCAAACCGTAGTCCGTGTATCACCGTTAATACATAACTAACACCGCTAGAAAAACAAACCGGGGATGTAATTAAGAAATACTGACTTCAACCTTGATGGCGGAGAGTAAATTATTGATTACATCCATGTTACCCTGTGAGGTGTTGCTCAAGAAAGGTCAAGGCGCCTGGAACTGGTTATGAACGCCTGTGTTCGTTCTATCTGTGATGTTCTTTGATCATATTTCACCATCATATGCACAGATATCCTGGCTTCATGCAGACAAGAGCACAGATTTCCCTTTCCTCTATCTTCTGCACTGTCTTATCAACGTACACAATCCCTAATTTCTCTCCTCAATCTTAACACTCTTGCATGAACAACATGACAGAAACACCCGTTCCCATAAGAGAATAATCCTTTCTGTCCCACTTCATCGTTTATCCACTTTCTCCAAGTCCTTATCAGTAGCAGGAACCCGATTCCGGAATAGCCTGGAGCATTATATTAGAGGACTGAATAACATCTACAGCTTCAGAAGACAGTTAATGACATATCTACTAAAGCAACAATGATTATAACCACTGTCCCTATATGCACTCGTCGACCTCGTACATACCTATTTCCCAGTATTCTTAGTTGGAGCAGTCTTTTTGTTTAATAACACAAATAGTATGTATAGTTATACCAGTATAATTTCTGATCTGATACATAGACATAAAATTGTTAACGTACACACAAAATTTTGTTAATGCTTCACATATGCATTTCAGTGCTACATCTTTCGTACAATGCTAGTGGATTTCCACTGATTAAGATTTCGGAAAATAAACTGTATCAACAAGATATCGTTGCCATAAAATCAAAGGCAATACTGTAACGCTTTTGAACAAGCGCGATTATAGGGGAAAACTCAACGTTTTCCGGACTCCCGTATGTTTCGAAGTCCTTGTAAGTGATCCTGCAGAGTCATTCAAGGACGATCATACTCTTGCGGGGTCTCCAGGAGGAACAAACTCTCATCTGTACACAGTATTTCCGCAGTCCACCTGACCACTATCATTAGGTGAGAAAAGCTAAGCCGCTCTCGCCGATAACTGATTCAAAACGTGAGCGACGGAAATGTTGTTTACAGATGACAGTTCGATCTGGGTGAAGACCCGACAAGAATTTGATGTATTACTACGCCGCAAAAATGTATATAGTCACAGGACGAGATTAGATGTATATTTAGCCTGTTGTTTGCAGCCTGATACAAGAGATGGTATGAACGAAGAATGACATCATTTGACTGAAAAAAACAACATCTCGATTAGGTAGTTAGTAGAGCATCCACCAGTAGGCGATATCAGGAATAACGTTCAGTTTATATTGACTGCCGTAATTTTATTTATTAAAATAGTGAAATCTTGTGCATCGTTTGTTTTTACCGGAAGATATGTGAGTGAAAGCATCATTTTGTTCCACAGGTACAAACAAATTTGAGAGCACATTTTTCTAGATTCAGTTACTTAACTTTCAAGCTGTAGTTATCTCGTTGACAAGCAGAAGAAAATAATCTGTTTCGGAGTGTCTACTTGTGTCTAAATGATACGAACTGAATCATAAGGGTGTTTATATATCTGTATCTTAAAAATACATTGCTTCTCAGGTATAAAACAAGATGAATCACGATTTTGAGACTATAAAATGATATAACACAATACAAGAGATTTCTCTACAGACAACGTTTTCTAATATAAAATACTACTTTACTTGATATTGTTTCATTGTCTACATTAATTCAAAGTCACAGAACAAAAATCCTTATTTTGTGTAAAAATTGGACATTATGGAAGAAAGAAAAACTGTAAACGTCGGTTCAACATCACGTAGTGCATAGTGACAGAAACTTAGCTTTTTGCCATCGGTCACATAGGTATTGGATTCAAACTTAACGGAGATAGGGACGTGTGCAGTATATATATATATATATATATATATATATATATATATATATATATATATATATATATATATATATATATATATGTTTCCTGATATATATATATATATATCAGGAAACATTCCTCACACACAAAGGAAGAAAATATGTTATGTGGACATGTGTCCCGAAACGCTTACTTTCCATGTTAGAGCTCATTTTATTACTTCTCTTCAAATCACATTAATCACGGAATGGAAACACACAGCAAAAAAACGTACCACCGTCACTTCAAACACTTTGTTGCAGGAAATGTTCAAAATGTCCTCCGTTAGCGAGGATACATGCATCCACCCTCCGTCGCATGGAATCCCTGATGCGCTGATGCAGCCATGGAGAATGGCGTTATGTATCACAGCCGTCCACAATACGAGCACGAAGAGTGTCTACATTTGGTGCCGGGGTTGCGTAGACAAGAGTTTTCAAATGCCCCCATAAATGAAAGTCAAGAGGGTTGAGGTCAGGAAAGCGTGGAAGCCATGGAATTGGTCCGCATCAACCAATCCATCGGTCACCGAATCTGTTGCTGAGAAGCGTACGAACACTTCGACTGAAATGTGCAGGAGCTCCATCGTGCATGAACCGCATGTTGTGTCGTACTTGTAAAGGCACATGTTCTAGCAGCACAGGTAGAGTATCCCGTATGAAATCATGATAACGTGCTCCATTGAGCGTAGGTGGAAGAACATTGGGCCCAATCAAGACATCACCAACAATGCCTGCCCAAACGTTCACAGAAAATCTGTGTTGATGACGTGATTGCACAATTAAGTGCGGATTCTCGTCAGCCCACACATGTTTATTGTGAAAATTTACAATTTGATCACGTTTGAATGATGCCTTATACGTAAAGAGAATATTTGCACTGAAATGCGGATTGACACATTGTCGGGTGAACCATTCGCAGAAGTGTACCCGTGGAGGCCAATCAGCTGCTGATAGTGCCTGCACACGCTGTACATGGAACGGAAACAACTGGTCCTCCCGTAGCACTCTCCATACAGTGACGTGGTCAACGTTACCTTGTACAGCAGCAACTTCTCTGACGCTGACAGTAGGGTTACCGTCAACTGCAGGAAGAATTGCCTCGTCCATTGCTAGTGTCCTCGTCGTTCTAGGTCTTCCCCAGTCGCGTGTCATAGGCTGGAATGTTCCGTGCACCCTAAGACGCCAATCAATCGCTTCGAACGTCTTCCCGTCGGGAGACCTTCGTTCTGGAAATCTGTCTCGATACAAACGTACCGCGCCACGGCTATTGCGTCGTGCCAATCCATACATCAAATGGGCATCTGCCAACTCCGCATTTGTAAACATTGCACTGACTGCAAAACCACGTTCGTGATGAACACTAACCTGTTGATGCTACGTACTGATGTGCTTGATGCTAGTACTGTAGAGCAATGAGTCGCATGTCAACACAAGCACCGAAATCAACAATACCTTCCTTCAATTGGGCCAACTGGCGGTGAAGCGAGGAAGTACAGTACATACCGAAGAAACCAAAATGAGCTCTAACACGGAAATTAAGCGTTTCCGGACACATGTCCACATAACATCTTTTCTTTATTTGTGTGTGAGGAATGTTTCCTGATAGTTTGGCCGTGCCTTTTTGTAACACCGTGTATATATTTATGTATATATTCCACATTCATCATTCTTCTGAATTCTTCGTTTCTGATGTGGACTAACCTTGTGACTCCAGCACTTCATCTCAAATGATACATTCCTGTTGGTTACAGTTGATATTTCACTCTTTCTTATTTACCGAACTACTGACGCATTTACACATATTATGTCTACCGTCTGTTTTGTATTTCACTGTCTTTGGTTCGTTTGTGATATTATTGGTCCGAATGATTGGGTAACAGTCGAATAACTCGTGTAAGTAGCGTGAATAAAAGGACGCTATGTGCAAGAAGCATGAAGCGCCCTTTGAATGTATCCTGATAGCTAAAACAGCCACGCGCACTTTGAATAAGAAAATGCTACTTGACACTGAAATCAATATAAAAGATAGGGTCGCCACCAACTCTAGCCACACAACAAAGAAGAGGTAGCACTGAGTCGGAAAATTACTTAATTTATTAATAAGAAAAACTCACAAAAGAACATTCATTGTAAAGTCATTGATAAAGAATGGGATGTAGTTATTAATATGATCCAGGCATTCTACCCGTGAATCAAATATTGAGTAAAGTAAATAGGTCGTGAACACCATGCATATGTGCAGCCTGCAGCAAGATTCGTGAAAACACGATCTATTCCAGAGCATTTGTTTCAGATAAAAAAAGGGACACTAAATACTACACCTGTGCACATGGAAACGCTATAGGTGGGCCAACAAGGAAAACTACAAGGTAAATGGCGAAGGTAACGGCGACGTAACATCGGTACACAAGATAAGATTGAAGGCAAAATTATTTATTCCTAAAAACATTGATGTAGTGCATCTATAGACTGCTGTTGCAATCTAACTATGTACAATTGCTTGTGAAATACTATACGTTTCATAACAGACTCGCGTGCCCACTCGGTCCGCGGAGACAACTTCTATGGACCTTGGCCAAATTTTAATCACATGAGACAATGAAAATCCACAAATACACAAAAATTACCAAGATCCGGAAAAGATTAGAAGCATACACACACAGTTGTAGGCACATAAACATTCACACTGAACCGAGGGCACTTCAACATATGCAACTCCTTTGTGCTGCGTTCCTCTCACGGATCAAAGTCAAGACTGCATTGGGAATCAAACTGAAAGTCTACAAAAGCCTTGCATTCCCTGCTGCAACCCAGCAAGTAAATCTTTATAAGGCGAAATTCGAGACCAAAAGCTAAAAGCTCCCCTCTCTATGTGACAACGCGCCACGCGGTCAGTCCAACTCACCCTTCTTCGACTGGAGCACAGCTGTGTACGCTTCCCGTACCGGCGGCAGACTGCCTCCCGCTTCTCCAGCCTCTTTCACGCTCCGTGTGGACCGGAAAACCCCAGAATGCCATTTCCGCCACCAACCTAACGCAGGTGGATTTCTCCCAAGTAGCGGAAACCTCTTTGCCGACTTGACCACTACGAGAGTTGGCGATGAAAGGTGGCTACAGGACCCTTTCATCACCCCAAACGTCCCGGAGAAGACTGTGCCGCGAATTTTCTCGCCATGCTAGGAGATTCGCCAACAGTCTTCGAATGCGGTCCGCAAAGCAAACAGAACAAATTAAATTAAGCGTGATATACTACGCTAACATCATGTCATCTGACCTACTACGACCACAACCATGAGATATTATTTTAAAATTGCTTTAACCAACTATCAACAGTTAACATAGAGACATAGGTGAACAGGTACATAATATATATAAATATATAAACAAATACAATGATGCAAAATCATTATCACGAACCAAAGCAGTATCATCTGGTGCTGGCATATATAAAAACACGCAAGTGAAAGTGCAAAATACAATATTCACAACAAATACAGTGATACAAAATCATTAATGAACCCAATGGTATGACAGCTGGTAAATAATCACCTATGGAAAGTAAGACATGAGTACAAAAACGCATCCAGAAATCAACTCGTTGACACGCTGTCATTTTTCAGTTTCGCGACATGGTTGTTTCACTGGGTATTCTCTTTAGGTGCTGGGGTGGGCGTCTCTTCTAAAGGGGACTTGGAGGATAAGCTACTAGGGGACCACAACACTGAACTGGGGAGTTCGCAGCGGCGTTGATTGTAACGTCCGTTGTAACCCAGGTTGTTCATCCTAGACAGCACCCCGCGACGTTGCCTCGTGCCGGTTTCCACCCTCTGCGTCCATACTGTGGGATGGTTCGGCTTTGCAGATTTGCAGGACATCGCCACTTGTGGGCCCTGCCTCATCATCGAGAAGGCGGCTTGGCGGTCGTCGTCCGTGTGTTGTGGAGGAATGTGTTTTACCGACACACGCCCCCGTCTCCTGTCGTGTCAATGGGGAGACACGCGCTCTTCTGCGTCGCATCGAGGTCGACGTAAACTCGTGCGGATGTCGGGCTTGAGACCCGCTTATCACCTCTTTGCACCGCCTCAGCTGATGCGTCAGTGGTGGGACCCGTGTCCCTCCGGGCAGTTGGCGTTACCTCACCGCAGCAGCCGTCTGGACTAGCGTCGTTCAGGGCTCGGCGGCCTCGCCTGGTGTGCGTCATACTTTCCCTTTCGCTTGTCAGATGACTAGCGCATGGGGTGGAACGCCGGCCATCAGCTGGCGCTGCCGTGGTGACACGCCTGCGGGCTCCGGTGTGAGCCTGCGCCTGGGGGAAGACCAGCATCCCCTCCCCTCTGACGGGGAAACAGCTGTGACCGCTCGCCGCATCACTGCTTCGCCGTTGATACCAGGGTTCGGCAACGCCTGCCGGTGGACCAAGCCCTGTGCTTTCTGATGCGGAGGCTCCCTAGGCGGCCTTGCACCCACTTAAGAACTACGCTCACAGGGATCGTTACAAAATATCATGTGTACAGATTACCACAAAATCTTCGGAGTTTCTCACTCCTGATCAATACATGGAATAGTGCCCAAAATTAACTTGACAAAAAGGGCCTTCTTAACATTACTAATAAAAAAAACAATGAAGAAAATTAAATAACCAATATTCAAACAAACAAAAAATCCTTTTTATAAAATATAGTTGCAGCATTACATCTGCTGTCAATCATTCAGGGTAGATCTTGTACAAGGTTTGGTCAGGATTCGGATAGGATTTGGCGCCGCTGCTAGCTACAGACACAAAACTCTACCTGCTCCTAACTACGCTCTCACACACAATCTACGCAGCTCGTACTAGTCACCATCACCATACAGCCCGACTACAATTCCCACATATAAACAAAATATTCCTTTCAACACCAACACCCATATCGTTGTTCATTGACTGCTCCTCCAAGGTTTGCAGAACATGTTTGCTGATCTGTGAAAAATTTCCGAGACTTCTTTTCTATGGACATTGCATAATAAGTTATGATTAATGAGACACAGAAGGTTCATTCAAGTCACATCTGGAATGGTAAATGTTTCAACATCTATTCATCAGACTAATGCAAAAGGTCAGTGGGCATAAAAATGAAAATAAAAATCATCCTATCCTATTAGCAACACATAAACACTTCGTCCTGTAAGTACATAAAAAAATACTGTCAAAAGAAATCCATTGTCCACGGCCATGAGTACCCAACTTACTGCTATCATAAGATACTCATAATGATTACACACTTACTCACCACATGTCCCCAGGGGTCCTCACGTACCGTCATGTTATTTTAGTTTGGAGGTAGTCGCATTGATTCTCTATTAAATATCAAGCTGCTTGAGGTTATAAGCTGTTTCCATATACATCTTCTGGGGTTTCACACCCTGGTGTCCTCAACCGTACCTAGTAGTATGTGACGGCAAGTTACACTTTCCAAATACCTTATAAGATGGCAACTCTGAAAATCAAACACTATTAATCTCCCTTCATACCCAAGTCCTTCACCTACAAGTCACCAAGTTGCTTCATTAACATCGCAGTACTTTTGAAAAATCTCACTGAATCATGCTCACCTAAGGGGAATAAGAACACTAAAACTGTAATTTATCATCAAGAATTACCTTACGACCATTGACTCGCCACGCCAACACACCCGATACCTTTTTAGTCATCAAAGAACGAAAGCCATCTTACTGTAATAGGAAACGCTTCATATGAGCCTCATAATCATTCACATTCAGATGTTTTGAAACTGCACAACACTACTCCTTTCTGCTGACAAGAAGAAATAACTACACATATATTGGGGGACCCTTTACAATACACAGAAAATATACACTTTAATTTTAATCACACCAATGTGAATCAAAACATTGGAAAATATGCACTGTAATTTTACTAAACAGACACGACTGGGTTTACCGCAGGCACACCAATACTGCGGCCCTCACTCAACAAATCTTCCATAATAACGTCTTCCTTTATCAAATGCACATCAGTATCATCAATAGCACCGGTCCTCATTAAGTTGACGCCAACTGAGTCAGCCGCTAGTCATTGATCCCTTTGATTAGGGTCATGTGGCGGATTGTGACGCGGGTTTGCGGGACGAATTTCAACACCCAATGGCGGACCACCCGTACTGTTTACAGCACCCCTGTTGTTGCTTGTTCGATAATTATTCTGTGGTCGGTCACGACTACCGTTCCTAGGTCCGCTATAATTACTCCAATATCTCTGCTCATTACCATATCTTCTAAACTCCCGGGGGTGTCTTTGATTTACTCACGGCGAATGACGACGATTGGCATCGTTCGTTCTGTCCGCGTTCCGTGAGGAATCGCGACGCTGCCAAGGCTCGCGCGCCCTGTAACTCTGAGGCGACCCGTTACGTCTGGAGTGCCACCTGTCTCTACGGCTGCGGCTTCGCTCGCGCGGCCGCTGCTCGTAGGCGCTCTGACCGTAATTCTGCGTGGTGCCATTCGCATCGCACTCAAGCTCTAAAAGGAAATTGCGAAACCCCTCTACGTCATCCTTACATCGTCCTGCAAGGATAACGTGCCGCAACTGCATTGCAAACTTTCCCAGGCAAATACGAATAATTTCTGCAGGTCCATAAGGATCGTCAAGATGTTCATTCGCCTGCAGCATGTGCTCGAACATCTGCACAGGGCTGGAGAATTTTGACCTGTTTAACTCTGGTAGCATAATGAGTCCGTGTTTTACACGACTTTGCGCTGCCACTGACCAATATATCGACAGGAAGTGTTGACGAAACTCCCCAACAGTGTAGCAATTGCGTGCAATTGACCTCATCCGCGCCGCTGGCTCACCTTCGAGGTAGCCGCACATATACTCTATTTTGTGCGCACTGGGCCACGTAGGAGGGAGGGAGAACTCGAACTGCTGTAACCAGGCCCGCGGGTGAATCCCCGTAGCCGAGTTACGGAAGACTTCAAACTTCCTCACGGTCAGAAAATGTTTAAAGTCAAATTCGTGAGTTTCCCTTGGCGAACGTTCCTGAGGGGATCCGCGCCGTTCCCACCTGGTACGAGATCCGTGATCATGACGATGATCAAATTCGCCATCGTTCCCGGAATCATCGTCGGAATAATGGCCCTTTCGTTCATTTCTTTCAACTTCATGGGCCTTTAACCCTTTTAGGTGAAGTTCTAAACGGGCCATGCGCTCACATATTCCCTCGGTAGCCCCTCTTTGTTGTATTTTTATTTCACACTGTCCACGCGGACATTTCGTTATCGACCGTATTTCGTCTGCATCCGCTGATGACGAGGTAATCGTTTCCCTATTATTGTCAGACTTACGCGCCACTGCGTCTGAGATCCTGGCTATTTCTTCTCGCATCTCTCGGTGGGCCGTGTCTTGTTTTGTTTGCGTAAGCCCTTGCTCTCGCTCGAGAGCTATTATCGCCTGGCTGAGGGTTTCTACCTGCGCGCTAAGGTGGACCGGGCACTTAGCCGCAGCGTCCTCTATTCGGGACACAAGAGCCGCGTGGTCACTCTGGCATTGTTCTGCTAACGCGCGGAGATCCCTGGCGGAATTTCGTCCTACTCGGGACTCAAGAGCCGCTTGTTCACTCTGGCATTGTTCTGCTAGTATACGTATATTCCCAGCGAACCTTTCTTCTTGCTCCATCACCTGCTTGCTAATGACTTGGTGCCCCTCTTCTAAGGCGGAGATGCGTTGGTCAATGATCGCCAGTTTCTCCCCAACACCCTGTACTATTTCACTACTCAATCTTTTATTTGCTTCCTCGATATCCCTTTTATTACTGTCTAGTAATTGCCGTAGCATAGTCTGTAATGAATTTGCATCTATCGACTGATTCGAAAACACTACAGCGGGCTCAGGATGGACAACACTTGTGCTTGCGTTTTCTGCGTTTCGTTCCTGGTCGGACTCGACGTTCTGATCTCGTCCTTGTTCAGAGTTGTTGTCTGACTGGTTTTCCCGATCGCGGCTCCCTGAACAGCTACGCGTCTCCATCATAAGGATAGTTACTCCGTGCTCCAAAATACAAGAATAGTACCAAAGTCTCATAATGGACTCACAGTCCCCACAAGGCAGCAAAGATTTACTATATTACACCGATACACGACACAGGACAAGAATCGACCCACACTTGTAACACAATGGAATACCGAATCACAATGTCTATACAGTAATACATAAACAAAATAAAACATGGAAGAAAATGCACACCTATATCCTAAATTCAAATAAATTCTGTGTTGCAGAAAGACAATATACCAATTAGCACATCCAACCGAAAATGACCAATCCTCATTGCGCATCAGAAGATCTCTGGTTTACCGAAATCCGTGAGCAGGGTAAGCCATGTGTAAGTAGCGTGAATAAAAGGACGCTATGTGCAAGAAGCATGAAGCGCCCTTTGAATGTATCCTGATAGCTAAAAGAGCCACGCGCACTTTGAATAAGAAAATGCTACTTGACACTGAAATCAATATAAAAGATAGGGTCGCCACCAGCTCTAGCCACACAACAAAGAAGAGGTAGCACTGAGTCGGAAAATTACTTAATTTATTAATAAGAAAAACTCACAAAAGAACATTCATTGTAAAGTCATTGATAAAGAATGGGATGTAGTTATTAATATGATCCAGGCATTCTACCCGTGAATCAAATATTGAGTAAAGTAAATAGGTCGTGAACACCATGCATAAGTGCAGCCTGCAGCAAGATTCGTGAAAACACGATCTATTCCAGAGCATTTGTTTCAGATAAAAAAAGGGACACTAAATACTACACCTGTGCACATGGAAACGCTATAGGTGGGCCAACAAGGAAAACTACAAGGTAAATGGCGAAGGTAACGGCGACGTAACATCGGTACACAAGATAAGATTGAAGGCAAAATTATTTATTCCTAAAAACATTGATGTAGTGCATCTATAGACTGCTGTTGCAATCTAACTATGTACAATTGCTTGTGAAATACTATACGTTTCATAACAGACTCGCGTGCCCACTCGGTCCGCGGAGACAACTTCTATGGACCTTGGCCAAATTTTAATCACATGAGACAAAGAAAATCCACAAATACACAAAAATTACCAAGATCCGGAAAAGATTAGAAGCATACACACGCAGTTGTAGGCACATAAACGTTCACACTGAACCGAGGGCACTTCAACATATGCAACTCCTTTGTGCTGCGTTCCTCTCACGGATCAAAGTCAAGACTGCATTGGGAATCAAACTGAAAGTCTACAAAAGCCTTGCATTCCCTGCTGCAACCCAGCAAGTAAATCTTTATAAGGCGAAATTCGAGACCAAAAGCTAAAAGCTCCCCTCTCTATGTGACAACGCGCCACGCGGTCAGTCCAACTCACCCTTCTTCGACTGGAGCACAGCTGTGTACGCTCCCCGTACCGGCGGCAGACTGCCTCCCGCTTCTCCAGCCTCTTTCACGCTCCGCGTGGACCGGAAAACCCCAGAATGCCATTTCCGCCACCAACCTAACGCAGGTGGATTTCTCCCAAGTAGCGGAAACCTCTTTGCCGACTTGACCACTACGAGAGTTGGCAATGAAAGGTGGCTGCAGGACCCTTTCACTCGTTACTCTTGTCCATTGTTATTTCATTCGTAGCTGCACACACTATGCATACGTATTTACAAGAAAAATTACTTTTATTGGTAAAATTCCTAGCATCTAAACCCTGTTGTTACTCACCACCCACTATCAGATATTCAGTTTTCTTTTCCTTTATTTTTAAACCCAACTTGTCACATTCTTCAAACAGTTTCCTTAGCATATAGCTAGTGTCGTAACAATCTTCGGCAAATATCGCCTGGCCATCACCGCATAGGTTCGAATCCTGCCTCGGGCATGGATGTGTGTGATGTCCTTAGGTTAGTTAGGTTTAAGTAGTTCTAAGTTCTAGGGGACTTATGACCACAGATGTTGAGTCCCATAGTGCTCAGAGCCCATCACCGCATAGGAAACTCCAACTGACATTCACATTCGGATACGATTGGTATTCCATGTCTTTAATACTTCTTGATAACAAATGTTAAACATCAGAGTAACCAATGTACAACACTGTAGACACCCTTGAAAATTCTTAATGCCTTACTTTCAATGAGCTGGTGCACACACAACTGCTCTAACAGAACTAGTATAGGATATGAAGACACCATTATTCCTCAGGCTCAGCCAAACTTAGATAATAACATTGTAGCACACGCCTTTTGCAGATCTACGATTGTTAATTGGATTGGTGGCCCTCTTAAATAAACATTTGAAAAAGTACTTTTTCTCATTATGAGGCTAAAACGACTCCAATACCTCATACACAATATAGACTTCCAAAAGTTCATAAGCAAGGTGTAACCATCATTCTAGTTGTACCTTCACGCACAGTTCCAGACTACAAACTAACATGAAATTTGAACACTTCAATTAAAAGTAATACAAAATTCAAAAACCGACATATGCTTTTTCTAAGGTAATGAACTTTAAAATCAAATGAAAACTACGAAAGACAGAATTCCGTGGAGGATTTTCTGGTTGTCGTTTGCTATCGAGGAATGATGCGTGCTTCCGTGTGACCAATTTCTGAAAAGTTACATATTATATTCTAACTGAAGTCTCTACCCGTGGTCTAGGGGTAGCGTCTTTGATTCATAATCAAGAACGTCTTCGGTCCCGGATTCGATCGGGTAATATCAACAGCAGCAGAAAATGGTATAACAGGTGTAGGATTCGTTATGAATAGGAAGGTAGGGCAGAGGGTGTGTTACTGTGAACAGTTCAGTGACCGGGTTGTTCTAATCAGAATCGACAGCAGACCAACACCGACAACGATAGTTCAGGTATACATGCCGACGTCGCAAGCTGAAGATGAACAGATACAGAAAGTGTATGAGGATATTGAAAGGGTAATGCAGTATGTAAAGGGGGACGAAAATCTAGTAGTCATGGGCGACTGGAATGACGTTGTAGGGGAAGGAGTAGAAGAAAAGGTTACAGGAGAATATGAGCTTGGGACAAGGAATGAAAGAGGAGAAAGACTAATTGAGTTCTGTAACAAGTTTCAGCTAGTAATAGCGAATATCCTGTTCAAGAATCACGAGAGGAGGAGGTATACTTGGAAAAGGCCGGGAGATACGGGAAGATTTCAATTAGATTACATCATGGTCAGACAGAGATTCCAAACTCAGATACTGGATTGTAAGGCGTACCCAGGAGCAGTTATAGACTCAGGTCACAATATCGTAGTGATGAAGAGTAGGCTGAAGTTCAAGGCATTAGTCAGGAAGAACCAATACGCAAAGAAGTGGGATACGGAAGTACTAAGGAATGATGAGATATGTTTGAAGTTCTCTAACGCTATAGATACAGCAATAAGGAATAGCGCCGTAGGCAGTACAGTTGAAGAGGAATGGACATCTCTAGAAAGGCCATCACAGAAGTTGGGAAGGAAAACATAGGTACAAAGAAGGTAGCTGCGAAGAAACCATGGGTAACAGAAGAAATACTTTAGTTGATTGATGAAAGGAGGAAGTACAAACAAATTCCGGGAAAATCAGGAATACAGAAACACAAGTCGCTGAGGAATGAAATAAATAGGATGTGCAGGGAAGGTAAGACGAAATGGCTGCAGGAAAAATGTAAAGACATCGAAGAAGATATGATTGTCGGAAGGACAGACTCAGCATACAGGAAAGTCAAAACAGCCTATGGTGACATTAAAAGCAACGGTGGTAACATTAAGAGCGCAACGGCAATGCCACTGTTAAATGCAGAGGAGGGAGCAGATAGGTGGAAAGAATACATTGAAAGCCTCTATGAGGGTGAAGATTTATCTGATGTGATAGAAGAAGAAATAGGAGTCGATTTAGAAGAGATAGGGGATCCAGTATTAGAACCGGAATGTAAAAGAGCTTCGGAGGACTTACGGTCAAATAAGGCAGAAGGGATAGATAACATTCCATCAGAATTTCTAAAATCATTGGGGAAAGTGGCAACAAAACGACTATTCACGTTGGTGTGTAGAATATATGAGTCTGGCGATAAGCCACTTGACTTTCGGAAAAGCATCATCCACACAATTCCGAAGACGGCAAGAGCTGACAAGTGCGAGAATTATCGCACAATCAGCTTAACAGCTCATGCATCGAAGCTGCTTACAAGAATAATACACAGAAGAATGGAAAAGAAAATTGAGAATGTGCTAGGTGACGATCAGTTTGGCTTTAGGAAAAGTAAAGGGACGAGAGAAGCAATTCTAGCGTTACGGCTAATAATGGAAGCAAGGCTAAAGAAAAATCAAGACACTTTTATAGGATTTGTCGACCTAGAAAAAGCGTTCGACAACATAAAATGGTGCAAGCTGTTCGAAATTCTGAAAAAAGTAGGGGTAAGCTGTAGGGAGACACGGGTCATATACAATATGTACAACAACCAAGAGGGAATAATAAGAGTGGACGATCAGGAACGAAGTGCTCGTATTTAGAAGGGTGTAAGACAAGGCTGTAGCCTTTCGCCCCTACTCTTCAATCTGTACATCGAGGAAGCAATGATGTAAATAAAAGAAAGGTTTAGGAGTGGAATTAAAATATAAGGTGAAAGGATATCAATGATACGATTCGCTGATGACATTGCTATCCTGAGTGAAAGTGAAGAAGAATTAAATGATCTGCTGAACGGAATGAACAGTCTAATGAGTACACAGTATGGTTTGAGAGTAAATCGCAGAAAGACAAAGGTAATGAGATGTAGTAGAAATGACAACAGCGAGAAAGTAAACGTCAGGATTGATGGTCACGGAGTCAATGAAGTTAAGGAATTCTGCTACCTAGGCAGTAAAATAACCAATGACGGACGGAGCGAGGAGGACATCAAAAGCAGACTCGCTATGGCAAAAAAGGCATTTATGGCCAAGACAAGTCTACTAATATCAAATACCGGCCTTAATTTGAGGAAGAAATTTCTGAGGATGTACGTCTGGAGTACAGCATTGTATGGTAGTGAAACATGGACTGTGGGAAAACCGGAACAGAAGGGAATCGAAGCATTTGAGATGTGGTGCTATAGACGAATGTTGAAAATTAGGTGGACTGATAAGGTAAGAATGAGGAGGTTCTACGCAGTATCGGAGAGGAATATGTGTGTGTGTGTGTGTGTGTGTGTGTGTGTGTGTGTGTGTGTGTGTCACATACACATATCCTATACTAGTGCTGTTAGAGCAGTTGTGTGTGCACCAGCTCATTAAGGCATTAAGAATTTTCAACGGGTGTCTACAGTGTTGTACATTGGTTACTCTGATGTTTAAAATTTGTTATCAAGAAGTATTAAAGACATGGAATATGTGGAAAACACTGATAAGGAGAAGGGACAGGATGATAGGACATCTGCTAAGACATGAGGGAATGACTTCCATGGTACTAGAGGGAGCTGTAGAGGGCAAAAACTCTAGAGTGAGACAGAGATTGGAATATGTCAAGCAAATAATTGAGGACGCAGGTTGCAAGTGCTACTCTGAGATGAAGAGGTTAGCACAGGAAAGGAATTCGTGGCGGGCCGCATCAGACCAGTAAGTAGACTGATTACCAAACGAAAAGTCTGTACTCATGGCTGAAATGATTTGTAACAACTGTAACCACAGTGAGTAACGGAGATGAAATGTTTAGTAGTAATTTGTTGTGTTACACGTTATGCAAGCATGTTAACGAGTATATTTTTTGTACGGCCGTCTGCAAGCATAGCCGGACAGGGTGATGCGTCGATCTATGCTATCAGCATCCCGGGCAAGCCACCGCTCATCTGTCAGAGTGGGAGCCGCATAATTAACAGCGCCGTTAATTAAAAGCACGACACGGGCCCATCCTGTCGGACGAACGCGAGTTGGCAGCGCAGACAGGAAGTCGTCTAATGAAGAGAACAGCACAGCAGGTGCCAGTGCAGGGGAATATCCTTCGGATATCCAGAGTGCAGGAACATCCTGTAATATCTCCGGCTGACGGCGGATTCTAACTGCATGAACTGTTCCTTATCCCACCGTCATTTCCCTGAAGAAATTCTAGATTTTTTTCATCACTGTTTCGACGCTGGCATTCTGAAAATTCTTGTTGGAGTAATTTTTATATGCATTGTTATTATGCTTTTATAGTTGCAAACTACGATTAAAGTTTCATGCTGTATTAATGTATTATCAGGTGCAACTTATAGACCTATATGGTTGTCACACTGTGCTGTAACGGTTGCAGCTTACTGCAAACCAGATGGAGGATCGTGTTGTTCTATCAAATCCAGGCATATTTCTCTCTCTCTCTCTCTCTCTCTCTCTCTCTCTCTCTCTCTCTCTCTCCCTCTCTCTCTCTCTCTCTCTCTCTCTCTCTCTCTTACACACACACACACACACACACACACACACACACACACACACACACACACGCACACACGCACGCACGCGCGCGCGCGCGCGCACACACAAACACTCACACAAACGCACACATGCGCATGAGTTCCACTTGCGTGTGTGTGTGTGTGTGTGTGTGTGTGTGTGTGTGTGTGTGTGTGTCACACTCCCACAAGCAGTGTCTGACACTCACGCTTAACATACAGAGTGATAATGACATACACACTTATCCATAAAGTAAGACATCGATAACCGCAATGAACATGACGATATGGCGTGACTGCACGAACTTAACTATGGGGAGGTAACGCAGAATTAATTGACAATGCGTGTCAGTGGCAGCTCTCGAGAATTATGGTTTAAATTCTGTTGACGCGTCTTGTAGACAGTTGTTAGCCAGAATGGCCGAAGCGTTTCCCGATTCCTCCTTCGGAGATCGCGAGAGAAATTCTAGCACTAACAGACTAACTGGCTACAAAATGCGTCAACAGTATTTAAACCAAAATTCTCGAGAACTCCTACCGACATGCAACGTCAATTAATTCTGTGATGCCTCACCATAAAAATTTCAAAAATCTTATAGTGAAGTGAGAGTGTGACACACACACACACACACACACACACACACACACACACACACACACACACTCACGCAAGTGCAACTTATGCACTTGTGTGTGTGTGTGTGTGTGTGTGTGTGTGTGAGAGAGAGAGAGAGAGAGAGAGAGAGAGAACTTTGTGTAAATGCGTCAAAGCTAATATCTTAATGGCTCTGCGAATAGGAATGGATCATATTCTACGTAAGTATATAGTCGCAAGATCAACATCGCAATACGTAACACAGACGCTCTCTCTTGATTTCCCGACAGCCCTTATCCTGAATTCTAGGTTCTAGATATCATATCTTTTGTTGTTGAAATCCCTCTGCTTAGCTTCGTGAGAGAATCAACGTAGGAAAATCCCTCCTAACATGGTGTCTTGGGCACATATCCACCTACGCCGATCTACTCTTGCTAAACTACTTTCCAGTCTGATACACACTAGTGCCGATCGATAGTATTCTACTCTTCAGCACAGATTATTAATAGCGTCGCCTGGTAAACATCCCACACTAGAACGCACTGATCTTATCCCTGCCCTATGGCTGCCATTGCGGCAAAATGAAGGCCACATCTACACTCTGAGCACACTGTCATGAAAACGATGATGCGTTCTAGAGCATAGTGAAAGCATGCCGTGAATGTCAAATGAAGCTGGACGGCTTTTGCAGTTATCACCCACACTCAGAATACTGCAGGATGATGTTCACCCTACCTTTACAGATATCTTTCTAAATATTGTGGTAGTTTTCATGGCAGAATTCCTGCACTAATAGACCTCACACGAATCTTTACGGAAATGGATAACGGCTAATGTCTCAACTGTTCTGCACATTGTGTTTCAAAATTGTGGTATCACGTATCAGTATCACCCCATCAGCGACAGAGTTGGCAATGGAATTGCAGGTATCCGTCAAATATCGATAGCTGTTGTATGGGATCTGGTGCATCCAATGGTATGTACCCACTGATCTATACCTCCAGCGGCTCTTTACTACGAACACCTCCTTCCGCCGCATTATACGAGGATCTTCCAATAAGTAATGCCCCACATTTTTCTCTCAGAACATATTTATTGCTAGGAGACGGAATTTGGTGACTCGGTGTCTTGTTCATGTCCTATTTTTCAACGTAGTGTCCGCCACGTTCTCTGGTCGAACGCCAACTTTGTCCAAGAACATGTATTCCCTGCCGGTAAAAGCTCTTGTCCTATAGGCATAGCCATGTTTTCGCTGCATGACTGACACTCTCTTCTATCTCCGACTTTTGCTGTTGCACATGGATTAAGAAGAAACGCGAATGGACTGTAATCGACCCTGCAAGTGGAGAAGAAAAGAGTTTGGCACCTGCAATAATTTAATTTGATAGAAATTAATTTGATAAAGGAAAGTTTCATTAACGTAATGAGTAACGAAACGGTTGCTCTACCGATCAACAGAATGAAAGTTCTGTCCAAAATAAGAATTTGATTTATTATGACTAAACTCAAAATAATAAACAAAACACATGAAACATTTACAATACGTCAAATTGGATACTCAAATTGAGAGGCACCCACTTGCCTTTCTCATACTGTGGCATCAAGCAGTCAGGCCTGCAAGATGAGTGGTTTGCCAAGCGAGTGGAATCTTCCTTAATTTATCGAGCAACATGAATTCTCGTATCTTACTATTTAGTTACAAATTATCCTCCTGTATGAATAATACGCAACGGAAACACGCATCTGACTATCAGTGATTTATAGAACTCTGACTGTACACTACGCACTGGCAATACCACATTTACCTTTTGTCTTTGATTTAACGGCTTTTATATAAATTCGGGACATTACAATAACATACAATTTAATGAAAAAAGGCCACCAATCTCTTTCTTTTCACTATTTGATTTATTCCTAAACACACAAATTCTACAACCTACAACAAAATCACATGAGAAATTCCGCCCAGTGGGCATGGCTTTACGTTAGTGAATCTCTATACTATGGTCTCGTAATCTATTTACCGCAACAGTGCACTCCCTGGATCGGATGGTGGATCTTTTATTATACCTCACACTTCGCCTCTCACAATAATCCTCACGAAACTTTCCTCCAGATCGGGCGATACAGAAGGAACAGGCATACCCACAAATCTTTCGCAACTACCTTGCTACTCCCATGCAAAACACACATACCCAAATTACAAGACATACACAACACAACAATATGAAATATTACACAAAGAACGGTTACAACTTCATCACTTTCCGCTTTCCCACTTCAATCAATATTTATCCGTTTCACACGACACTGCCCCACTTTGTAATTCTACTTTCCTACTGTGAACTCTGGAGATAAACGCACGTCTTCCTGTGCAATGCAAGCCAAGTGGCGTTGCTGGAAAAACGGCCGACTCACCTTGATTCCCTCTCAGAGTTTAAATTCAGCGTCACACGGAATGATATTTCTTAAATACTTCAACTTATGATACACACGCTATTAATTCTTACATATTTCAGCTTATTGTACACACGCTATTAATTCTTACATATTTCAGCTTATTGTACACACGCTATTAATTCTTAAATATTTCAGCTTAAGCTCACGGAAGTATCTCAACTTATAACTACACGTGGGCTCTTTGTGACCGTTGGTTTACTACAATCCCCTTAAAATTACCTGCCTCACTTTGTAATTTTCCCCACAAAAGGTCCTGTGAAAGAGAAATTATTAATTCTAACTACTCTTAAATATTCCACATCCATACCATGCCTCCACTCTTTCATTCCGGAGCACAACAAAAAAACAGGTCTTTACAGCAGAAGGTTCAGCGGCAGAGTGCTGAAACATGGCCGTATTCTCGATTCTCTCGCACCTCTCTCGAAGTGGGAGAAGCACCCTGCTACCTTATTGGTCAGCCACATTTCAGACGCTCAAAGCTCTGGTAACTTCCATCTCTTTGGTCTCACCAAAGGTAGCCAAAGGATCGACTCAAAGATGATCATATATTCCGATTCACTATCTGTGGTTAGCAGACGACCATACATTCATTCCTTTCACAGATCTCACCAAACTGGATGTAGGGATTTATTTTGAGGGAGTGCACATGTGATCAATTAAATAAATAAATTGTCATTCTTTCCCACACTGGTATCCGGCTTCGCTGTATTAATTGAAATTGAGTTACTTTTACACAAAAAATGTGTTGTTCTGACAAGAATTTCGTACCTATTTTCAGTGTTGGGCGGTACTGTACCCTTTCACCACCGGCTACCCATGCAGAAAAAAATGGCACGGTACTATCCTTGCAATGCGAGGGTAGTTCCGAACATTTTTTTTTTTTTTTTTAAGAAAATTGTATTAAAACAAACGTAGCAATTCATCAAAATAACCAGGAGGAGACCTTAGCCCCTGGTGACCTCAAATTGACGACCAAATGTTGTTACTTTACCAAATTGGCAGTTGTTGCATTATTGTACTCTCCACAATCCGGAGTAACGTACACATACTAATTTACAACAATCTACATGACAAATAAAACATCACATCATAGAGATGAAAAAATAATCTTGAGATAAAATTTTGCTTTAGTTACTGGGATCTTCGTTATTTTTATGAGTAATCCAAACTTTACTAATTCTATGACAAATAAAAAATACTTTCTCTGTTGTCACACATATAGACGACAAGAACTTGCATTTCGACTAGCCTTCGTTACACTTTAATGTGAAATGTCACCACTGTGATAATAAAAATAAGTGGCTTCAGTCAAAACACCAACAAGATTATTACTATGGACGACATCAAAATACATCAGTTAATTCCGATATTTGTTGTGCAATGCAAACTCTTGTCCCCTGTGACAATCTTACTGATCAATGCTACATGAACCGCTACGTTAGTATTACGCCACTGGCTTATAATTAGAGCATCATTGTACCAAATATTCTAATAAACATGCTACGTGAACTTGATAACCCAGAACAGACAAAAAACAAACACTAACTATTCTAAACACAAATGTTGATGAAATACAATTACACTTGCTGTCCCTTCAGGAATGAAACACATAAAAAAAACATTTACACAATTACAAATACATTATTCCCTATCTTGCGAGTCACACGGAAACCTTTCATTCTGTGATTTTCTTGTGGTCAAAAAGTTGCTGATAGTTTTCCTAGAACCACTGTCTCGGTGTCAAAGCTCTCCCATGGTTACCCGGACGAAAGTCTTTGAGTCACTCAAATCGGCATTTTGAACACGCACTGGACAGTAAACTGTATCTCACATTAAACACAAATGTCATAGTCACTGTCAGAGTTCCATCCACACGAATCTGTTCGTCCAAAAAAATGGCCCTACAACTACTATTACCCACGGTTCTGTCCTTTCAGTTCATGGTGTAATTAAAAGTCGTAAGTTTCAACAAACAGCACTTATTCCCGCACCAGTTCAAGAAATGTCTCGTACTACAGACGCAAATGTCAATGTCCCACTCTAGTTTCTTGCCTTCATACAATAATTGTTCACCAAACGACAACTGTCCTCTAAGTATACCAAGTGTCCCACGTGCAATTCACAAAGCACACTTAACAAGTCACTGCCAAAAGTTTATGGATCCCACCATTCAGTGGTCAAGACAAAACAAAACGATCGTCCTGTCTGCTAAAGACAAAATCTTTTCCACCACTCACAACGTGGAAACACCAGTCCTTCACTTTCCACATTATGGAAAGTCGCAGTCATCTTGTTTCACGGCTCCACAGTCCAGTACTAGTTATTAGCTGCTGGTAAAAAAAAAATGCTCGCCGGGCTCTGCCGCGCCTCGTCCATTCTGCAGTAGCGCCGCTGCGCGCGCCGTTGAGCAGAAGAAACCACCCGCTGTTGCCTCCGCGGGATACCTTCCCCAGTCGTAAGGGTGGCGGAACTCATGAATGGCCAGTGGTACCTGCGTGTCGCCCCAGGCCGTTGACCTGCTGTAGCGGGCGCGTGGAGTGTACCCCGTCCGACAGTGGAGTGGGGAGTGCCGCGGCTCTGTCGCCTGTCGCCATGGCATCGTCAGCTCGGCCCGCTAGCGGTATGGGCGTTACGACACCCAATCAGTTAGCCTTCCGTGCATCTCGCAACATTACAGACAAAAGGAAATTCTTACATTAAAATTATACACCCTAGTTTTCTACACATACAACATCAACATTTATCTCTTTTCTATAGACAGCCCACACTCGTTCTATTCATTGTACCTGTCGTCCCTCATACAAAACATGAAAGTGTAAAAAAAAACAAAAGGAATAATAAACAATCTATACAGCTCATAATTACAATATCAAATAGTAGGCTACTCTAACATCCTATCACAGTGAAAATATTAGAAACTTTATCCTAAAACTACAATACTTTTGTGCTTGTGACACACTGAAATTAATACCCCTTGAAAGTGTTCTAACAAAAAAATAAGAAATAATCTACACAGCTCACAATTACCTACCACTGGTTATTAAATATTAAACTACTTTAACATCCTAACACAACAAACATTTTAGAAACTGTTGACTCTAAATCTACAACATACAGTGCACCTTTGTGCTTGTGACAGATTGAAATTAATACCACTTGAAAGTGTTCTAACAAAAAAAATAAGAAATAATCTATACAGCTCACAATTACCTACCACAGGTTATTAAACTACTTTAACATCCTAACACAATAAACATTTTAGAAACTGGTGACTCTAAATCTACAACATACAATGCACCTTTGTGTTTGTGACAGACTGAAATTAGTATCTCTTTATACATTTTACATTTTATTATATATAACAACATTTCTAGGACATGTATGAACCATCCACATGATGTCTAATCCTGACCTGCCATCGAGGTTCATCCAAATCAAACAATACACAATAATGTTTTAGTTACAGATCGGTAGCATCCCCTTTACAGGAGTGGGCGCATTGATCACACTACACTACGACTCTCACTCACCAGACATCACATTTTCCTTCTCATTCAATCCATTAATACACTAACAGAATAGGTCTAGAAGTCGGCTAACCTTAACACCACCACACTCACGACAACATACCATACCTTAGCTCCCTTATACTCAACCACATAACACATGAAGCTGTTCCGGAGATAGCTTTCCAGTCTCCGAATTCGTCCTTTCACCCTGGCACCTCTCTCCATCGTCTTACCTCCGCATTCACTTCATGCTAAATATCAACTTAGAATTGCGACATTTCATCTAAGAAACAAAAATACACAAATTATTCAACCTGCAAAATAACTGTACACATTCTTGGTACCGTTTTGATTAGTTATCCTGGTACCAGGCTTCAACAACAACAATAATAAATATTATTTTTGCCAAATCGCAAATGTTATGCTAAGAATTAGATCTTACACTTATATTACATCTTACGTCAGTGTTCCACAACGTTCACCATCTGGATCTCATACTCCCTTTATGTCCTTTCACATTGTGCAGTTGTCCTCATCTCTTCATTCGTATTTCGGCTCTCCGTCCGTCCATTACTCCATCATTTCCTGGTCTTCCTTCGCCATTCGCATCAATCTCTATTGCAGCATACACAGGTCTCTCTGTAACATACATCTAAGACATCTCCACATTATTCAATTCTACTCACCTTTATTTACCACTGTTTCATCACGTCGAATCTCTATTTATTAATCACACTGCTTCACGTCGCTTCTTCCCTTACCTATCACCTTTATCCACTACTATTTATCACGTCGCTTCTCTATCTACCATCTTTATCCCCTCATAAATCATCACGTCGTTTCTGCTTGATCCTTATTCATACGACAAAAAATACGTACATACACCACTCTGTCGACTCCTGTTCATGACTCATTTGACCAGTCTATTCCGTCATACTTCCCGACATCCCGCCTGAAAATTCTTATGTTCGATTTGACCCTGCACAACGTTACACACCACAAATAAATACACTGACTATCTACCATAAATTGCCTACTTTAGATCTATCCTTAACTTTTCCATAATTTGATGTTAGAAATGTGATGAAGCCCACGAGACTGTTTTCCCTTGATCGTCTCAATCAGTACAGCATTTTCATGGACAATCCGCCTCGCTCTGAATGGTCCACTATAAAGAATTTGCTAGTTAGGAATCTAAGCTTACATGAAAATTAAATGTATGCAGAGAATATACAAGCTGGGAGAAATGGGACAGCCCAAGTGTTAGAAACTTTGGTGCTAGTAGCCTCCTTCACTAACACCAGAATCCGAACAACCATACACAGCACCTAATTATAACTGTCACCACGACTATGACATACTATAGATCAGATGGCATCTAATTTAAAAACTTCGATCACATTACTGATGTTACCTGTAACAGCAGTATAAACGTACCCTATTCCATACAGATCAGAATGTTTACTTTTTACATTACGTGTTAAGTACCTGCAATAGTAAAATCGCAGTAATTATACTGGACTCCTTGGCATTATTACATAACATTTTAGCAACTGGTTTCTTTGAAGAAACAGTTCTTTTATTTTACAGTTCGAAATAAAAATTTGCAAATTTTGCTCTGAGAGACCAGCCTAACAGATGCCATTACTGGTGGTTTATTCTCTGATCAGAAGTATGGTATTTGCACTCCTACATATCAGTAGAGTATGTCCGCTACATAGACAATTTTCAGTGCCAGCTGCATGTGTTTTAAGGCAAGATGCTAAGGGCTGATATGTTGGATTTGTTTCTCCTATCCATCAATCTATTACGACAAGAAAGAAATACCAGGATTCCATGCTCTCCTGTCATTCTGATAGTTTCTGCCGTTCCTATCCTCGACTCTGTCTGACCTATGAGTCGTGTCTCCGTTCACGATATTGCTCTCATTACCCAGTTCCTGTAATAAGTGCTGAAATGACGCAGAATCGTTCAAGCCTCTGCCTGCTATCACTATATCTCTGCGCAATCTCACTGGCAACTTCGTTATACAGATCCTAATGAGCTCCCCAGTTTCGTATGGCACATCCAAATACCTGTTTCGTCTCAGCATTTCCTGATAACACGACACTGGATCTCTTATACCACCTTCGTTACAATTTGGCATCATCAATATGCTTTGCTTAACCTGGTCCTGCTTACTTTTCGACCAGAATTCATTTAAAAATTTGTCACAAAACATCTTGTAGCTACTACAGTCTTTAATAACTTCCTGCATTTTCGCTCTAGCCTCGTCCCTCAAATGGTTATACACAAACTTCGTTTTGAGGAGCAGTCCCCACGATGAAGGTAATGAATCTTGAAATTGAGACAGCCTTGGACTATACCCAGTTGAGTCTACCACCTGTTTTATCCGACACAACCGTTCTTCTGACTCTGTGAATTCGTCTTGCTCTTTCTGCCTATTTTCGCTTTTTGAGTTTATCTCAATCTCCCTCTCCACTCTACCTGGTGATGTGTCACCTTCGCTGCTGCACGCTAATTGCAACTGTGCTAGTTCTTCACTATGTTTCCTACTTATTACTAATTGCGCCTCTTTAAGCTGTAATAGCGATTGTATCTCCCCCTGGTTGGCATAAACTTCTCGCTGCGTACTGTCAGAGCCTGTCTCGCCTCTTATACTAATCTTTTCTACCTCTGCACTAATCGTATTCATTCTGACCACAACTTCTTTGATTCGCTCATCCGGCAACACGTCCCTACGTTCTGTAATATCGCTCTCTATTGCCCTTATTCGTACCTCCAAATTATTGGCTTTTTCTTTCACAGCATCCTGTACTTGCTTCGACGCACCCAGATTCTCCTCCCCCTCATCTAACCGATTATTAACTGCGGGCAGACGCTCATCGATAACTGTGTGTAGCTTCCTCATTGCCTCTTTATTTCCCTTATCAATTGCCTCCAATCTTTCCTTATTTGCTTCCAATCTCTCCTTAGTCTCCCTATCTCTCTCCTTAGCCTCCCTATCTCTCTCCTTATTCTCCCTATCTCTCTCCTTATTATCTCTACTGATTGCTTCTAATCTTTCGTTAGTTGCTTCAAATCTTTCCTTAGTCTCCCTATTCCTCGCTTTATTATCTCTACTCATCGCTTCTAATCTTTCGTTAGTCTCCCTACTCATCGCTTGTAAAAACTGCAGTATCACATCGTTATTTCCTACTTTCGACGCGCTCACCTCGTTCGCCTGAGAAACGGTAGCTTCGCTAAGGGTAGCTTCACTTTCACTGAATACCTGACCTAGTCCCGAGCCCGCGTCGTCGGGAAAAGCCCGCGTTTGTGGACAAAGCCCGCCGCATAAAGGTTCCCCTTGCAGCGGTCCACTGAACAATACAGCCCCTTCGGAGCGTTTGTCTTTCTCGCTCATTAACCCATGGTCAACAGCTACTTCCTGCTGCACTGCTACGTCCACCCCAGAATCGCTATTCTCCATGGTGGCTACACTTTTCGACTGCGACCTAGTTACTACGGACATTACGCAAAAAAAATTATGAAACGATCTTCCAGCCTTGTGCGATATAGCAATTAATTACATAAAATAAAATAAAAGATCCTCACCAATCCAGAAAGAATTTGCAAACAGAAAAAATTTTACTTCTTAACGCTATCACAATACATTCCATAAAAAAAAATCTTAACAGCAAACCCTAACAACAAAATATCCTAACAAAAACGATCCTGGCAAAGGAATCCTGGCAACAAATTAAATATCCTGGTAACAAAATTATCGTGGCAAAAAACGGAATCCTGGCAACAAATTAAATATCCTGGTAACAAAATTATCGTGGCAAAAAACGGAATCCTGGCAACAAATTCAATATCTTGGTAACAAAATTATCGTGGCAAAAAACGGGATCCTGGCATCAAATTAAATATCCTGGTAACAAAATTATCGTGGCAAAAAACGGAATCCTGGCAACAAATTAAATATCCAGGTAAAATCATCGTGGCAAAAAATGGAATCCTGGCAACAAATTAAATATCCAGGTAACAAAATTATCGTGGCAAAAAACGGAATCCTGGCAACAAATTAAATATCCTGGTAACAAAATTATCGTGGCAAAAAAACGGAATCCTGGCAGCAAATTAAATGTCCTGGTAACAAAATTATCGTGGCAAAAAACGGAATCCTGGCAGGGTCGAAATTATGAGAGGCACCCACTTGCCTTTCTCATACTGTGGCATCAAGCAGTCAGGCCTGCAAGATGAGTGGTTTGCCAAGCGAGTGGAATCTTCCTTAATTTATCGAGCAACATGAATTCTCGTATCTTACTATTTAGTTACAAATTATCCTCCTGTATGAATAATACGCAACGGAAACACGCATCTGACTATCAGTGATTTATAGAACTCTGACTGTACACTACGCACTGGCAATACCACATTTACCTTTTGTCTTTGATTTAACGGCTTTTATATAAATTCGGGACATTACAATAACATACAATTTAATGAAAAAAGGCCACCAATCTCTTTCTTTTCACTATTTGATTTATTCCTAAACACACAAATTCTACAACCTACAACAAAATCACATGAGAAATTCCGCCCAGTGGGCATGGCTTTACGTTAGTGAATCTCTATACTATGGTCTCGTAATCTATTTACCGCAACAGTGCACTCCCTGGATCGGATGGTGGATCTTTTATTATACCTCACACTTCGCCTCTCACAATAATCCTCACGAAACTTTCCTCCAGATCGGGCGATACAGAAGGAACAGGCATACCCACAAATCTTTCGCAACTACCTTGCTACTCCCATGCAAAACACACATACCCAAATTACAAGACATACACAACACAACAATATGAAATATTACACAAAGAACGGTTACAACTTCATCACTTTCCGCTTTCCCACTTCAATCAATATTTATCCGTTTCACACGACACTGCCCCACTTTGTAATGCTACTTTCCTACTGTGAACTCTGGAGATAAACGCACGTCTTCCTGTGCAATGCAAGCCAAGTGGCGTTGCTGGAAAAACGGCCGACTCACCTTGATTCCCTCTCAGAGTTTAAATTCAGCGTCACACGGAATGATATTTCTTAAATACTTCAACTTATGATACACACGCTATTTCTTAAATATTTCAGCTTATTGTACACACGCTATTAATTCTTACATATTTCAGCTTATTGTACACACGCTATTAATTCTTAAATATTTCAGCTTAAGCTCACGGAAGTATCTCAACTTATAACTACACGTGGGCTCTTTGTGACCGTTGGTTTACTACAATCCCCTTAAAATTACCTGCCTCACTTTGTAATTTTCCCCACAAAAGGTCCTGTGAAAGAGAAATTATTAATTCTAACTACTCTTAAATATTCCACATCCATACCATGCCTCCACTCTTTCATTCCGGAGCACAACAAAAAAACAGGTCTTTACAGCAGAAGGTTCAGCGGCAGAGTGCTGAAACATGGCCGTATTCTCGATTCTCTCGCACCTCTCTCGAAGTGGGAGAAGCACCCTGCTACCTTATTGGTCAGCCACATTTCAGACGCTCAAAGCTCTGGTAACTTCCATCTCTTTGGTCTCACCAAAGGTAGCCAAAGGATCGACTCAAAGATGATCATATATTCCGATTCACTATCTGTGGTTAGCAGACGACCATACATTCATTCCTTTCACAGATCTCACCAAACTGGATGTAGGGATTTATTTTGAGGGAGTGCACATGTGATCAATTAAATAAATAAATTGTCATTCTTTCCCACACTGGTATCCGGCTTCGCTGTATTAATTGAAATTGAGTTACTTTTACACAAAAAATGTGTTGTTCTGACAAGAATTTCGTACCTATTTTCAGTGTTGGGCGGTACTGTACCCTTTCAAAATAAATGGTGTGAAGGTGAAGTTGTCTATAAACTATTTTGCGACATTTATGACCAAGTGGTACGTGGAGCCAATTCCTTGCAACTCAAATCTTAAGAGGAACACCCTGCCAACCCAACAGTAATTGCTGCTACAGTAGTGAGAGCTCAGACAATGAACACCCAAGACATAACCACGCTAGAAAAGACGGGAACAGGCGCGCTCTGCTGGGCTCTGATTGTCACATAGTCAAATTCCCTAATCTGCCAGTACTCGGACAAACATTACCAAGCTGTCTTCTTAACCACAAGGACACGATCTGGCATACCGGAGGCGGTGGCTGGTTGCTTCGACGTCCCGTCGTGGTGATGATAATGTCGCGAGTATAGCCCGAAACTAATTACCCTTATCTGGTTGTTCCAGACTAAAGACTTCCTAACAACACAAATGCCCCTCTGAGGGAGACGAAGAAGACTTGCTACAATTCACTGATGGTACAGTAATTGATTTTAACGAGCGAAGTCACACAGTAACTCCGATACACTCAACTTTAGCCACAGCTGCTCAAGACAGACAACATAGGTCGCTTGTACGCAGAATGCTCAATTGCCAACTGTACTCGGAAAGTTCAGTTGAAGTCGAAACTTCAGCAATTTGGTCAAACAGTTACAATTAAATGAAAGTATAGTAGACAGCCAACGGAAGGCAGGCTATCCAGAGCAGCGGGAGCTCCGTCTTGTAACCTACTCCGACCGAAAGGCGAGAGCCAACTCACTCTAGAGCACCCATACAAGCCGAACACAGAACATTCCCGCCCCCACGACAGTCAGCCACTCGAAAGTCCGCCCCCGGTAGCTGAGTGGTCAGCGCGACAGAATGTCAATCCTAAGGGCTCGGGTTCGATTCCCGGCTGGGTCGGAGATTTTCTCCGCTCAGGGACTGGGTGTTGTGTTGTCCTAATCATCATCATTTCATCCCCATCGACGCGCAAGTCGCCGAAGTGGCGTCAAATCGAAAGACTTGCACCAGGCGAACGGTCTACCCAACAAGAGGCCCTCGCAACACTACATTATTAGAGCAACTCGAAAACTGGTGGAAAATTCCACTCCATTGCCGAAGCAATGGAGATACTTGGCGCCAATTTCTGCTCCGATTTTGCTACGTC